>NW_025745342.1:60000-105000 GCF_021184085.1 Oncorhynchus gorbuscha
ATTGTTTGTGTAGGGTAAACTGTGTGTGTAGGGTAAACTGTGTGTGTGTAGGGTAAACTGTGTGTGTGTAGGGTAAACTGTGTGTGTAGGGTAAACTGTGTGTGTAGGGTAAAATGTGTGTGTGTAGGGTAAACTGTGTGTACAGGGTAAACTGTGTGTGTAGGGTAAAAAGTGTATGTAGGGTAAACTGTGTGTGTGTGTCATGTTTGTCATTTATTATCATGTCTTGTCCCTGTGCTCCCCATTCTATTCGTTTCCCTCTGCTGGTCTTATTAGGTTCTTTCCCTCTTTCTATCCCTCTCTCTCCCCCTCCCTCTCTCACTCTCTCGCTCTCTCTTCTCTCTATCGTTCCGTTCCTGCTCCCAGCTGTTCCTATTCCCCTAATCATCATTTAGTCTTCCCACACCTGTTCCCGATCCTTTCCCCTGATTGGAGTCCCTATTTATTCCTTTGTGTTCCGTTCCTGTCCCGTCGGTTCCTTGTTTAGTATTCACCATGCTGTGATTGTGTTTCGCCCTGTCCTGTCGTGTTTTTTGCCTTCATCAGATGCTGCGTGTGAGCAGGTGTCTCTGTCTACTACGGCCTGCGCCTACCCGAAGCGACCTGCAGTCTGTGGCCGCTTCTCTTGTTATTCCCCTCTACAGACTAGAGGATTTCTGTTATTCCCTGTTTGGACTTGAATAAACTCTGTTTCTGTTAAGTCGCTTTTGGGTCCTCTATCACCTGCATGACAGAAGGAACCGACCAAGGAATGGACCCAGCGACTTCAGACGCTCGTTACACTGCCGTCGAGATCCAAGGAGCCATGCTCGGCAGACACGAGCAGGAATTGTCTGCTGCTCGCCATGCCGTGGAGAACCTGGCCGCTCAGGTTTCCGACCTCTCTGGACAGTTCCAGAGTCTACGTCTCGTGCCACCTGTTACTTCCTGGCCTGCCGAGCCTCCAGAACCTAGGGTTAATAACCCACCTTGCTACTCCGGGCAGCCCACTGAGTGCCGCTCCTTTCTCACGCAGTGTGAGATTGTGTTCTCTCTCCAACCCAACACATACTCTAGAGAGAGAGCTCGGGTTGCTTACGTCATTTCACTCCTTACTGGCCGGGCTCGAGAATGGGGCACAGCTATCTGGGAGGCAAGGGCTGATTGCTCTAACAAGTTCCAGAACTTTAAAGAGGAGATGATTCGGGTTTTTGACCGTTCAGTTTTTGGTAGGGAGGCTTCTAGGGCCCTGGCTTCCTTATGCCAAGGTGAACGGTCCATAACGGATTATTCTATTGAGTTTCGCACTCTTGCTGCCTCTAGTGAGTGGAACGAGCCGGCGCTGCTCGCTCGTTTTCTGGAGGGACTCCACGCAGTGGTTAAGGATGAGATTCTCTCCCGGGAGGTTCCTTCAGATGTGGACTCTTTGATTGCTCTCGCCATCCGCATAGAACGACGGGTAGATCTTCGTCACCGGGCTCGTAGAAGAGAGCTCGCATCAACGGTGTTTCCCTGCTCCGCATCGCAACCATCTCCCTCCTCTGGCTTTGAGACTGAGCCCATGCAGCTGGGAGGGATTCGCATCTCGACTAAGGAGAGGGAACGGAGGATCACCAACCGCCTGTGTCTCTATTGCGGAGTTGCTGGACATTTTGTTAATTCATGTCCAGTAAGAGGCCAGAGCCCATCAGTAAGCGGAGGGCTACTGGTGAGCGCTACTACTCAGTTCTCTTCATCTAGATCTTGTACTACTATGTCGGTCCATCTACGCTGGACCGGTTCGGGTGCTACATGCAGTGCCTTGATTGACTCTGGGGCTGAGGGTTGTTTCATGGACGAAGCATGGGTTCGGAAACATAACATTCCTTTCAGACCGTTAGACAAGCCTACGCCCATGTTTGCCTTAGATGGTAGTCATCTTCCCAGTATCAAATTTGAGACACTACCTTTAACTCTCACAGTATCTGGTAACCACAGTGAGACTATTTCTTTTTTGATTTTCCGTTCACCGTTTACACCTGTTGTTTTGGGTCATCCCTGGCTAGTATGTCATAATCCTTCTATTAATTGGTCTAGTAATTCTATCCTATCCTGGAACGTTTCTTGTCATGTGAAGTGTTTAATGTCTGCCATCCCTCCCGTTTCTTCTCTCCCTACTTCTCAGGAGGAACCTGGCGATTTGACAGGAGTGCCGGAGGAATATCATGATCTGCGCACGGTCTTCAGTCGGTCCCGAGCCAACTCCCTTCCTCCTCACCGGTCGTATGATTGTAGTATTGATCTCCTTCCAGGGACCACTCCTCCTCGAGGTAGACTATACTCTCTGTCGGCTCCCGAACGTAAGGCTCTCGAGGATTATTTGTCTGTGTCTCTTGACGCCGGTACCATAGTGCCTTCTTCTTCTCCGGCCGGGGCGGGGTTCTTTTTGTTAAGAAGAAGGACGGTACTCTGCGCCCCTGCGTGGATTATCGAGGGCTGAATGACATAACGGTTAAGAATCGTTATCCGCTTCCCCTTATGTCATCAGCCTTCGAGATTCTGCAGGGAGCCAGGTGCTTTACTAAGTTGGACCTTCGTAACGCTTACCATCTCGTGCGCATCAGAGAGGGGGACGAGTGGAAAACGGCGTTTAACACTCCGTTAGGGCATTTTGAGTACCGGGTTCTGCCGTTCGGTCTCGCCAATGCGCCAGCTGTTTTTCAGGCATTAGTTAATGATGTTCTGAGAGACATGCTGAACATCTTTGTTTTTGTCTATCTTGACGATATCCTGATTTTTTCTCCGTCACTCGAGATTCATGTTCAGCACGTTCGACGTGTCCTACAGCGCCTTTTAGAGAATTGTCTCTACGTAAAGGCTGAGAAGTGCTCTTTTCATGTCTCCTCCGTTACTTTTCTCGGTTCCGTTATTTCCGCTGAAGGCATTCAGATGGATTCCGCTAAGGTCCAAGCTGTCAGTGATTGGCCCGTTCCAAGGTCACGTGTCGAGTTGCAGCGCTTTTTAGGTTTCGCTAATTTCTATCGGCGTTTCATTCGTAATTTCGGTCAAGTTGCTGCCCCTCTCACAGCTCTTACTTCTGTCAAGACGTGTTTTAAGTGGTCCGGTTCCGCCCAGGGAGCTTTTGATCTTCTAAAAGAACGTTTTACGTCCGCTCCTATCCTCGTTACTCCTGACGTCACTAGACAATTCATTGTCGAGGTTGACGCTTCAGAGGTAGGCGTGGGAGCCATTCTATCCCAGCGCTTCCAGTCTGACGATAAGGTTCATCCTTGCGCTTATTTTTCTCATCGCCTGTCGCCATCTGAGCGCAACTATGATGTGGGTAACCGTGAACTGCTCGCCATCCGCTTAGCCCTAGGCGAATGGCGACAGTGGTTGGAGGGGGCGACCGTTCCTTTTGTCGTTTGGACAGACCATAAGAACCTTGAGTACATCCGTTCTGCCAAACGACTTAATGTCCGTCAAGCTCGTTGGGCGTTGTTTTTCGCTCGTTTCGAGTTTGTGATTTCTTACCGTCCGGGTAGCAAGAACACCAAGCCTGATGCCTTATCCCGTCTGTTTAGTTCTTCTGTGGCTTCTACTGATCCCGAGGGGATTCTTCCTTATGGGCGTGTTGTCGGGTTAACAGTCTGGGGAATTGAAAGACAGGTTAAGCAAGCACTCACGCACACTGCGTCGCCGCGCGCTTGTCCTAGTAACCTCCTTTTCGTTCCTGTTTCCACTCGTCTGGCTGTTCTTCAGTGGGCTCACTCTGCCAAGTTAGCTGGTCATCCCGGTGTTCGAGGCACTCTTGCGTCTATTCGCCAGCGCTTTTGGTGGCCGACTCAGGAGCGTGACACGCGCCGTTTCGTGGCTGCTTGTTCGGACTGCGCGCAGACTAAGTCGGGTAACTCTCCTCCTGCCGGTCGTCTCAGACCGCTCCCCATTCCTTCTCGACCATGGTCTCACATCGCCTTAGACTTCATTACCGGTCTGCCTTTGTCTGCGGGGAAGACTGTGAGAGCCGCCAATAAACGCAGGATTAAGAGTCCAAGGTATTGTTGCGGCCAGAGAGTGTGGCTTTCCACTCGCAACCTTCCTCTTACGACAGCTTCTTGTAAGTTGACTCCGCGGTTCATTGGTCCGTTCCGTGTCTCCCAGGTCGTCAATCCTGTCGCTGTGCGACTGCTTCTTCCGCGACATCTTCGTCGCGTCCATCCTGTCTTCCATGTCTCCTGTGTTAAGCCCTTTCTTCGCACCCCCGTTCGTCTTCCCTCCCCCCCCTCCCGTCCTTGTCGAGAGCGCACCTATTTACAAGGTACATAAGATCATGGACATGCGTTCTCGGGGACGGGGTCACCAATACTTAGTGGATTGGGAGGGTTACGGTCCTGAGGAGAGGAGTTGGGTTCCGTCTCGGGACGTGCTGGACCGTTCACTCATCGATGATTTCCTCCGTTGCCGCCAGGATTCCTCCTCGAGTGCGCCAGGAGGCGCTCGGTGAGTGGGGGGGTACTGTCATGTTTGTCATTTATTATCATGTCTTGTCCCTGTGCTCCCCATTCTATTCGTTTCCCTCTGCTGGTCTTATTAGGTTCTTTCCCTCTTTCTATCCCCTCTCTCCCCCTCCCTCTCTCACTCTCTCGCTCTCTCTTCTCTCTATCGTTCCGTTCCTGCTCCCAGCTGTTCCTATTCCCTAATCATCATTTAGTCTTCCCACACCTGTTCCCGATCCTTTCCCCTGATTGGAGTCCCTATTTATTCCTTTGTGTTCCGTTCCTGTCCCGTCGGTTCCTTGTTTAGTATTCACCATGCTGTGATTGTGTTTCGCCCTGTCCTGTCGTGTTTTTTGCCTTCATCAGATGCTGCGTGTGAGCAGGTGTCTCTGTCTACTACGGCCTGCGCCTACCCGAAGCGACCTGCAGTCTGTGGCCGCTTCTCTTGTTATTCCCCTCTACAGACTAGAGGATTTCTGTTATTCCCTGTTTGGACTTGAATAAACTCTGTTTCTGTTAAGTCGCTTTTGGGTCCTCTATCACCTGCATGACAGTGTGTACAGGGTAAACGGTGTGTACAGGGTAAACTGTGTGTACAGGGTAAACTGTGTGTACAGGGTAAACTGTGTGTGTGTAGGATAAACTGTGTGTGTACAGGGTAAACTGTGTGTGTAGGGTAAACTGTGTGTGTAGGGTAAACTGTGTGTGTGTACAGGGTAAAATGTGTGTACAGGGTAAACTGTGTGTACAGGGTAAATTGTGTGTGTGTAGGGTAAAAATGTGTGTGTGTAGGGTAAACTGTGTGTGTGTTTAGGGTAAACTGTGTGTGTGTGTAGGGTAAACTGTGTGTTTACAGGGTAAACTGTGTGTGTAGGGTAAACTGTGTGTGTAGGGTAAACTGTGTGTGTGTAGGGTAAACTGTGTGTGTGGGGTAAATTGTTTGTGTAGGGTAAACTGTGTGTGTAGGGTAAACTGTGTGTGTGTAGGGTAAACTGTGTGTGTGTAGGGTAAACTGTGTGTGTAGGGTAAACTGTGTGTGTGTAGGGTAAAATGTGTGTGTGTAGGGTAAACTGTGTGTACAGGGTAAACTGTGTGTGTAGGGTAAAAAGTGTGTGTAGGGTAAACTGTGTGTGTGTACAGGGTAAACTGTGTGTGTAGGGTAAACTGTGTGTGTAGGGTAAACTGTGTGTGTGTAGGGTAAACTGTGTGTGTGGGGTAAATTGTTTGTGTAGGGTAAACTGTGTGTGTAGGGTAAACTGTGTGTGTGTAGGGTAAACTGTGTGTGTGTAGGGTAAACTGTGTGTGTAGGGTAAACTGTGTGTGTGTAGGGTAAAATGTGTGTGTGTAGGGTAAACTGTGTGTACAGGGTAAACTGTGTGTGTAGGGTAAAAAGTGTGTGTAGGGTAAACTGTGTGTGTGTACAGGGTAAACTGTGTGTACAGGGTAAACTGTGTGTGCAGGGTAAACTGTGTGTGTGTAGGGTAAACTGTGTGTGTACAGGGTAAACTGTGTGTGTAGGGTAAACTGTGTGTGTAGGGTAAACTGGGTGTGTGTACAGGGTAAACTGGGTGTGTGTACAGGGTAAACTGTGTGTACAGGGTAAACTGTGTGTACAGGGTAAACTGTGTGTGTGTAGGGTAAACTGTGTGTGTGGGGTAAATTGTTTGTACAGGGTAAACTGTGTGTAGGGTAAACTGTGTGTGTACAGGGTAAACTGTGTGTGTAGGGTAAACTGTGTGTGTAGGGTAAACTGTGTGTGTGTACAGGGTAAACTGTGTGTACAGGGTAAACTGTGTGTACAGGGTAAATTGTGTGTGTAGGGTAAAAATGTGTGTGTTTAGGGTAAACTGTGTGTGTGTGTAGGGTAAACTGTGTGTGTGTGTAGGGTAAACTGTGTGTGTAGGGTAAAATGTGTGCACAGGGTAAACCGTGTGTGTTGGGTAAACTGTGTTTGTACAGGGTAAACTGTGTGTGTAGGGTAAACTGTGTGTGTAGGGTAAACTGTGTGTACAGGTTAAACTGTGTGTGTAGGGTAAACTGTGTGTGTAGGGTAAAATGTGTGTACAGGGTAAAAAGTGTGTGTAGGGTAAACTGTGTGTGTGTACAGGGTAAACTGTGTGTACAGGGTAAACTGTGTGTACAGGGTAAATTGTGTGTGTGTAGGGTAAAAATGTGTGTGTAGGGTAAACTGTGTGTGTAGGGTAAACTGTGTGTGTAGGGTAAAATGTGTGTGTGTGTAGGGTAAACTGTGTGTAGGGTAAACTGTGTGTGTGGGGTAAAATGTGTGCACAGGGTAAACCGTGTGTGTTGGTTAAACTGTGTGTGTAGGGTAAACTGTGTGTAGGGTAAACTGTGTGTGTAGGGTAAACTATGTGTGTACAGGGTAAACAGTGTGTGTGTGTGTGTGTGTAGGGTAAACTGTGTGTGTGTGTGTGTGTGTGTGTGTGTGTGTGTGTGTGTGTGTGTGTGTGTGTGTGTGTGTGTGTGTGTGTGTGTGTGTGTGTGTGTGTGTGTGTGTGTGTGTGTGTAGGGTAAACTGTGTGTGTAGGGTAAACTGTGTGTGTAGGGTAAAATGTGTGTGTACGGTAACCTGTGTGTGTATAGGGTAAACTGTGTGTGTGTAGGGTAAACTGTGTGTGTACAGGGTAAACTGTGTGTGTAGGGTAAACTGTGTGTGTGTAGGGTAAAATGTGTGTACAGGGCAAA
Organism: Oncorhynchus gorbuscha; assembly: GCF_021184085.1. NCBI lineage: Eukaryota > Metazoa > Chordata > Actinopteri > Salmoniformes > Salmonidae > Oncorhynchus > Oncorhynchus gorbuscha. Next base: position 67,161 of record NW_025745342.1, read on the forward strand.
CAGTGTGGGTGTAGGGTAAAATGTGTGTACAGGGTAAACTGTTTGTATGGTAAACTGTGTGTGTAGGGTAAACTGTGTGGGTAGGGTAAACTGTGTGGGTAGGGTAAACTGTTTGTATGGTAAACTGTTTGTGAGACAGCCCCCAACATATGAAGTCATAATTTCCCTCCTCCTCCCCCTCTTATCCCCTCTCTCTCTCTCCCTCTCTCTCTCTCTCTATACCCCCCCCCCCTCTCTCTCTCTCTCTCTCTCTCTCTCTCTCTCTCTCTCTCTCATCGGAGTGCATGCTGGGAGTGCATGCTGGGAGTGAGTCGTCAAGCAGGAGTGATTGTGAGAGCGAATGGTTTTTCTTTTTCACTCTATCGGGTTGTTGTATGTATATATATATATTGATTAGGTTAGTTGTTTTAAGGGTATCTTGTTTAAACTATCACTAAGCACGTATAGGGGTGGTGGGATCTTTGAGGTTGGTTTTTCGCGAGGGCACAACCAGCGGGTGGGGCTGGTTGTTATGGCCACTCGTGGAAATGGAGAGTTTGAAAAACTTAGTCGGAGGCATGGAGTAAAGATTCCTGCTGCGACAGGGTGTTCAGTGGAAGAATGTAGCTTGGCTGTGGGTGCTATCATTGGGTATGATAGCATCAAATCAGCCTCAAGGATGAATAGCGCTGTAGTGATATTCTTAGATTCAATTGAAAAGGTGAATAGAATAGTTGAGATGGGTGTCGTGTTGAGAGAAACACAGACGTCGGTATTTCCGCTTATGAATCCGGCGAAGAAAGTCATGCTTTCTAACGTGCCACCATTTGTTAGAGATGAAGTGTTATGGCGAGAGTTATCGCGCCATGGTCAAATAGTGTCTACAATAAAGAAAGTTCCTTTTGGATGCAAATCTCCGTTGTTGAAACATGTCGTGTCTCATAGGAGACAAGTGCATATGATTTTAAAAAAGGAAGGAGATGAACTGGATTTAGCGTTTAGCTTTAAGATTGATGGATTTGATTATGTCTTCTATGCATCTACTGAATCAATGAAATGCTTTGGCTGTGGAAGAGAGGGGCATTTGGTGCGTAATTGTCCCGAAAATGAGCGCGCTGAGCCTGGTAGTAGTTTTAGTGCGAGTACAACTAACGCACCACCGCGAAGGGATGAACATGCTAAGGGTACAGGAGAAGAGAGAAGGTGGGCAGATGTGGTTGGAAAAGCAGGAGAGGAAGGCAGTGTGGATACGGGGGCAATTGTGGTAGATCAGAACAAAGAGGGAGGGGAAACAGTAGGCGAGATTGCGACTGCCGTCGCTGAGGTGGTGCTGGAAAATGAAATTGGAGGTCAAGAGGAGATTGAAATAACGGAAAAGGAAGCGGATGTTTTCAAAATACCGAGGAGTAAAAGGAAGAATGTAAGGGGTGGTGAAGGGTCTAATTCTAAGAGAAAGGTAGAGTTTAATAAATCAATTGAAGATTAACAAGGTGTAGAGATGGTGGAGTATTCTTCTGGGGAGGATAGTGAGAGTGAGTCATCTGACGCGTCACAACAATATAGTGAGATAAATGGGGTGGAAGGGAGGTATGGGATCGAGAGGATACGTCAATTTTTGAAGTTGACAAAAGGGAAGAAATATATGCAAGATTACAATGTAACTGATTTTTTCCCTGAACGTGAATTGTTTATTGAATCAGCAAAATTTCTGATGTCAAAAATTACAGGCGGAAGTTTGAAAACCCCTGAAATTGCTAGACTCAAGAAAGTGGTCACAAGAGTGATAAGTGATGTAAATTCTAAAGAAAATGAAAGAGTTCAGTTGCAGTCTTAACTCTGTAAAGAGATGTGGTGGCTGGATCGTCCTCTGTATATATATTTTTTTATCCATGAGCAGTTTTAAGATTTCTTCTTTAAACGTAAATGGGGCAAGAGATGTAAAAAAAAAGAGCCATGGTGTATGAGTTAATTAGGGGAAAGGGAAGTGACATAATTTTTTTACAAGAAACGCATAGTAATTTGGAAAATGAAGTTATGTGGCAACAGGAGTGGGGGGGACAGTGGTGTGTAGTCATAAAAACTCAAAAAGTGGGGGTGTGGTTATCTTGTTCTCAAAAGGGTTTTGCCGTTGTCATATGAGGTTGAAGAGGTAGTTGAGGGGAGGTTATTAAAAGTTAGAGCAAGGTATGAAAACATCACTATGTGTCTGATAAATGTATATGCCCCAGTGATGACAGTTGAGAGGGTATGTTTTTTAGAGACACTATCAAATACCATTGAGAAATGTAACAAAGAAGATTATTTGTTTATTGCTGGGGATTTTAACTGCACAGTTAGTGATTTAGATAGAAATCACCAAGAACCTCATATAGCCTCAAGGATGTTTTTAAAACGCCTCATTGTAACAAATGAATTGTGTGATATTTGGCGGAGTCAACATGGAGGAACAAGGCAGTACACCTGGGCGCATGTGAGAGAGAACATCATCTCTATGGCCAGGTTAGATAGGTTTTATGTTTTTGAGCATCAATCTCAGGTCTGTAAATCAAGTGTGATAACTCCAGTGGGGTTTTCTGATCATTGTTTAATAACAGAGGTGGTGTTCATTAACGATGTAAAACCCAAAAGCGCATACTGGCATTTTAATATAACTTTATTGAGTGATGCTCACTTCAGAAACTGTTTCAGTTTTTTTTGGGAGAGGTGGAGATCTCAAAAAGCCAGTTTTGTATCCATTCAACAGTGGTGGGATATAGGGAAAATCCAGATTCAACAATTTTGTAATCAATACACGAGGAATGTCACTAAAGATATCACCAGATCAATGAAAGCCCTAGAGATTGAAATAGTGGAACTCATGACATTGGTTGAGACCACAGGAGATCGAGGCCATACTCAGGCCATCAAGAGGAGAAAAGCTGCATTGGCAGACCTGCTGGGTATCAGAGCACAGGGGGCACTGGTGAGAAGTAAATTTCAGGGAATATCTGAAATGGATGCCTCATCCAAATTTTTCTTTGGTTTAGAGAAAAAGAATGGACAAAGAAAAATTATTCATTGTCTCAAATCAGCTGTTGGACAAGAGCTCACTAGACCTAGTGAAATTAGAAAGAGGGCAGTAGAGTTCTACGCTGAGCTCTACAAATGTGAGTACAAAGAGGACAAAACAGTGACACAGCAGTTCTTTGATGGGCTCCCAAAGGTGGCTGCAGAAGTTCAGGTTGAGCTTGAGCAACCATTGTCTTTGCAGGATTTATACACTGCATTAAAAGGCATGGAAAATGGAAGGGCACCAGGCATTGATGGGCTTCCCGTTGACTTTTTAAAGTCTTTTTGGGCTATGTTGGGAGAGGATTGGTTAGAAGTAGCTAATGATAGTTTAACCGGAGGGTTACTACCAATAAGCTGCAGAAGGGCTGTCCTCACCCTACTGCCCAAAAAGGGTGACCCAAGGGAGGTGAAGAACTGGAGGCCGGTGGCTTTATTGTGCACTGATTATAAGATATTGTCAAAAGCTTTGTCCAACAGGCTGAGGGAGGTGATGGGGCAAATCATACATACGGATCAGTCCTACTGTGTTCCTGGCAGGCAGATAGGGGATAACATTTCTCTGATTCGTGATTTTTTGGACGTCTCTAGGGATATTGGGTTGGATGCTGGTCTAATTTCAATTGATCAGGAAAAGGCATTTGACCGAGTTGAACATCAATACTTATGGCACACGCTTGAGGCGTTTGGGTTCAGCTCTGGTTTTATTGCCATGATCAAGGTGATATATGGTGACATTGAAAGTGTATTGAAAGTTAACGGTGGTTTGAGTGCTCCTTTTAAAGTGTGTAGAGGTATTAGGCAGGGATGTTCTATGTCAGGAATGTTATATGCCATTGCTATAGAGCCACTACTAAATAGCATTAGAAGTCGCATTGCAGGGGTGTGCTTTTCAGAGGATATTCCTCCTATTCGTCTCTCAGCCTATGCTGATGATGTAGTTGTGCTAGTGAAAAATCAAGCGGAGGTGGATAGCTTGAGTCTAATTGTTGATCGTTTTAGGGGAATATCCTCTGCAAAGGTAAATTGGGAAAAGAGTTGTGCGTTACAGATTGGAGAATGGTCTGGAGGGATCATGGCTTTGCCAGGGGGGCTAGAATGGTGTAAGGGAGGTTTTAAGTATCTTGGAGTGTACTTAGGAGATGAGGGGACTATGGAAAAAAATTGGAGTGGGGTGGTTGAAATGGTGGAAGGGAGGATGAGGAGATGGCGTTGGTTACTATCTCGTATGTCATATAGGGGGCGCACTATTATAGTTAACAATGTGATTGCATCTGCACTGTGGCATCGGTTGTCAGTTTTAGAACCACCATCTGGCCTTCTGGCTAAGATACAGGCAATTATTGTGGATTTCTTTTGGGATAAATATCACTGGGTTCCACAAAGTGTTTTGTATTTGTCAAAAGAAGAGGGGGACAAGGTCTTGTACATCTTGCTAGTAGGGCTGCTGCTTTCCGGTTTCAGTTTATTCAAAGGTTGCTTTATGGACCGGAAAATGTGGTGTGGAGAGGGGTGGCAGGTCTTATATTACAACGGGTTGGAGGATTAGGTTTAAAGAAGGCTTTATTTCTGGTTGATAGTAGCCAGATTTCTAGGGAGAGAGTACCTCCGTTTTACAGAGGACTTCTCAGAGTATGGAGCATAATGAAGGTGTCCAGACGAACTTCAGCGGAGTCAGTGCATTGGCTGTTGGAGGAACCTCTGGTGTATGGGGCAAGACTGGATTGTACAACTGCAGCTGTTCCACATTTCTCCAAGATTCTGGTGAAGGGGAAAATCATCACCTTAAGACAGTTAATGGCCATAGCTGGGCCCGCCTTAATGGATGGAAGACGGGTGGCAGAACATTTGGGGATGAGGTCGGAAAGGATTGTCGGACAAATGCTGGGGAGCTGTAGGAAGGCTCTGTCAGCGGAAGAATGGGGTATGCTTAGTAGTCACAAGAAGAAGGTACAAGATGAAGACGTCTCATTTCCAAGACTAGGGATTACACCAAATATCCCAGAGTCAGAAAGAAAGGCGTTATTGCTGGATTTGAGAGGGTTGGAGGAGGTGGGTTTGGATGAGGTGAATGGGAAGGACTTGTATAGGGGGTGTGTCAAGGTGTTGAATAAAGATAAATTGAAAAATAGAAAAGACACTCCATGGAGGGTAAAATTGGGCATTGATGACAAGGTAAAGCCAGCATGGAGAGCACTGTACAAACCACCGTTACAAAAGGGTACTGGAGATATGCAATGGAGGGTTTTACATGGCATCATTGCAGTTAATGCTTTTGTATCTGTTATTAATTCAGATGTTAGAGATGGATGTCCTTTTTGTAATATAAGAGAAACCATTTTTCACTGTTTTATGGAGTGTGAGAGGATAAAACCTCTATTGGAAATGCTGGAATCTTTGTTTAAAGCTGTAGGGGAATTTTTCAATAACACGGTTTTTATTTTGGGGTTTCAATATAGTAAACAACAGAAAAGAAAATGTCAAATGTTAAATTTTATTTTGGGACAAGCTAAGATGTCAATTTTTCTGAGTAGAAAACACAAGATAGAAACGGGATATGGGCAGGATGTAAGATGTGTTTTTAAAGGATTAGTAAAAGCAAGAATAAAAGTAGATTTTGAGTTCTTTTCAGCTGTAAAAGATCTCCTATTATTTGAGGAGAAGTGGGCCTACGAAAGAGCGCTTTGTTTTGTAGAAGAGGGGAAATTATTTTTTGCCGATGAAATAAGTTGAATGTATATGTTATGTATTTATTTTTATTTAGGAATTACATTTGTTTTTTCATTTCTGAAAGGGCAGTGTGTCATTTGTTTTTATGTTAACACTTGAGTAAAAAATAAAGGTTTTATAAAAACTCAAACTCTCTCTCTCTCTCTCTCTCTCTCTACCCGCCCCCCCCTCTATCTCTCTCTCTCTCACTCTACCTCCTCCCCTCCCTCTCTGACTCTCTGTGTAGGATCTGGCTGTAACCCATCGTAGTCTGCTGGGGGAGATCCAGACCTCGATCTTAACCCTGAATGCCGAGAACCTTTACCAAGTCTTCATCAACTACAAAGAGAGGTAGAGAAATATCAAATCAAATCAAAGTGTATTTGTCACGTGCACCGAATACAACAGGTGTAGTAGACCTTACAGTGAAATGCTGAATACAACAAGTGTAATAGACCTTACAGTGAAATGCTGAATACAACAGGTGTAGTAGACCTTACAGTGAAATGCTGAATACAACAGGTGTCGAGACTTTACAGTGAAACGCTGAATACAACAGGTGTAGTAGACCTTACAGTGAAATGCTGAATACAACAGGTGTAGTAGACCTTACAGTGAAATGCTGAATACAACAGGTGTAGTAGACCTTACAGTGAAATGCTGAATACAACAGGTGCAGTAGACCTTACAGTGAAATGCTGAATACAACAGGTGTAGTAGACCTTACAGTGAAATGCTGAATACAACAGGCGTAGTAGACCTTACAGTGAAATGCTGAATACAACAGGTGTAGTAGACCTTACAGTGAAATGCTGAATACAACAGGTGTAGTAGACCTTACAGTGAAATGCTGAATACAACAGGTGTAGTAGACCTTACAGTGAAATGCTGAATACAACAGGTGTAGTAGACCTTACAGTGAAATGCTGAATACAACAGGTGTAGAGACCTTACAGTGAAATACTTACTTACAGGCTCTAACCAACAGTGCAATAAAGGTATTAGGTGAACAATAGGTAGGTAAAGAAATAAAACAACAGTAAAAAGACAGGCTATAACAGTAGAGAGGCTATAACAGTAGAGAGGCTATAACAGTAGAGAGGCTATAACAGTAGAGAGGCTATAAAAGTAGAGAGGCTATATACAGTAGAGAGGCTATATACAGTAGAGAGGCTATATACAGTAGAGAGGCTATAAAAGTAGCGAGGCTATAAAAGTAGCGAGGCTATAAAAGTAGCAAGGCTATATACAGTAGAGAGGCTATATACAGTAGAGAGGCTATATACAGTAGAGAGGCTATAAAAGTAGCGAGGCTATAAAAGTAGAGAGGCTATATACAGTAGAGAGGCTATATACAGTAGAGAGGCTATAAAAGTAGCGAGGCTATAAAAGTAGCAAGGCTATATACAGTAGAGAGGCTATATACAGTAGAGAGGCTATATACAGTAGAGAGGCTATATACAGTAGAGAGGTATTACAGTAGAAAGGCTATAACAGTAGAGAGGCTATATACAGTAGAGAGGCTATATACAGTAGAGAGGCTATATACAGTAGAGAGGCTATAACAGTAGAGCGGCTATATACAGTAGAGAGGCTATAACAGACTATGCATATTGTGCATATTGATAAACAGTGAGTAGCAGCAGCGTAAAAAAGAGGGGTTGGGGGGGCACACAATGCAAATAGTCCGGGTAGCCATTTTATTACCTGTTCAGGAGTCTTATGGCTTTGGGGGTAGAAGCTGTTGAGAAGCCCTTTTGGTCCTAGACTTGGCACTCCGGTACCACTTGTCATGCAGTAGTAGAGAGAACAGTCTATGACTGGGGTGGCTGGACAATTTTTAGGGCCTTTCTCTGACACTGCCTGGTGTACAGGTCCTGGATGGCAGGAAGCTCAGGCCCAGTGATGTACTGGGCCGTACTCACTACCCCCTGTAGTGCCTTGCGGTCAGAGACCAAGCAATTGCTGTACCAGGCAGTGATGCAACCAGTCAGGATGCTCCCGATGTTGCAGCTGTAGAACCTTTTGAGGATCTGAGGACCCATGCCAAATCCTTTTAGTCTCCTGAGGGGGAATAGGCTTTGTCGTGCCCTCTTCACGACTGTCTTGGTGTGTTTGGACCATTCTAGTATGTTGGTGATGTGGACACCTAGGAACTTGAAGCTCTCAACCTGCTCCACTACAGCCCAGTCGATGAGAATGGGGACGTGCTCAGTCCTCCTTTTCCTGTAGTCCACAATCATCTCCTTAGTCTTGGTTACGTTGAGGGATAGGTTGTTATTCTGGCACCACCCGGCCAGGTCTCTGACCTCCTCCTATAGGCTGTCTCGTCGTTGTCGGTGATCAGGCCTACCACTGTTGTGTCGTCTGCAAACTTAATGATGATGTTGGAGTCGTGCCTGGCCATGCAGTCGTGGGTGAACAGGGAGAACAGGAGGGGACTGAGCATGCAACCCTGGGGAGCTCCAGTGTTGAGGATCAGCCTGGCAGATGTGTTGCTCCCTACCCTCACAACCTGGGGACGGCCCGTTAGGAAGTCCACGATTCAGTTACAGATGGAGGTGTTTAGTCCCAGGTTCCTTAGCTTAGTGATGAGCTTCATGGGCACTATGGTGTTGAACGCCGAGCTGTAGTCAAGGAACAGCATTCTCACATAAGTGTTCCTTTTGTCCAGGTGGGAAAGGGCAGTGTGGAGTGCAATAGAGATTGCATCATCTGTGGATCTGTTTGGGCAGTATGTGAATTGGAGTGGGTCTAGGGTTTCTGGGATAATGATGTTGATGTGAGCCATATCCAGCCTTTCAAAGCACTTCATGGCTACGGACGTGAGTGCTACGGGTCTGTAGTCCTTTACGGGTCTGTAGTCATGGTCAGCGCATGCCTGGAGCACATGTCCTGCTAATCCATCTGGCCCTGCAGCCTTATGTATGTTGACCTGTTTAAAGGTCTTACTCACGTCGGCTACGGAGAGTGTGATCACACAGTCGTCCGGAACAGCTGATGCTCTCATGCATGCCTCAGTGTAATAGTTTGCAAGCCCTGCCATATAAAACGAGCTTCGGAGCCGGTGTAGTATGACTCAATCTTTGCCCTGTATTGACGCTTTGCCTGTTGGATTGTTCGTCGGAGGGTATAGTGGGATTTCTTAAAAGCTTCTGGGTTAGAGTCTCGCACCTCTACCCTTTAGCTCAGTGCGAATGTTGCCTGTAATCCATGGCTTCTGGTTGGGGTATGTACGTACAGTCATTGTGGAGACGACGTCCTCGATGCACTTATTGATAAAGCCAGTGAATGATGTGGTGTACTCCTCAATGCCATCGGAAGAGTAACATAAGGGCTGGAAAGATTATGTAAAATGATTATAAACTGTCTTGTTCCCGCACTGAATGCTGATTGGCTGACAGCCGTGGTATATCAGACCACATGTATGACATTTGTTTTTACTGCTTTAATTACACTGGTAACCAGTTTATAACAGCAGTAAGGCACCTCAGGGGTTTGTTATATATGGCCAATATACCACGGCTAAGAGCTGTATTCAGGCTCTTGCGTCTTACCTAAGAACAGCCCTTAGCCGTGGTATATTGGCCATATACCACGGCTAAGGGCTGTATTCAGGCTCTTGCGTCTTACCTAAGATCAGCCCTTAGCCGTGGTATATTGGCCATATACCACACCCCTTCGGCCTTATTGCTGAAATATACCTCTCTCTCCCAGGTTGTTGCCGTATGGGCGGTACTGCAGTCAGGTGGAAGCAGCTACTAAACACCTGGACAAGATGTCCGCCATGAAGGAAGGAGTTAAGATGAAACTAGAGGTGAGAATAGTGGTGGATACATCACCCATATGAAACATGGAGGAGGACAGAGAGGTGGATACGCTTATTCTCTTTTCATTTACACTGAACTGATCCCTCCTCTCCTCTCCTCTCCTCTCCTCTCCTCTCCTCTCCTCTCCTCTCCTCTCCTCTCCTCTCCTCTCCTCTCCTCTCCTCTCCTCTCCTCTCCTCTCCTCTCCTCTCCTCTCCTCTCCTCTCCTCTCCTCTCCTCTCCCCTCTCTAGGAGTGCTCTAAGAGGGCTAACAGTGGCAGGTTCTCTCTGCGTGATCTACTCATGGTTCCCATGCAGAGAGTCCTCAAATACCACCTACTGCTCCAGGTACAGTGTGTGTGTGTGTGTGTGTGTGTGTGTGTGTGTGTGTGTGTGTGTGTGTGTGTGTGTGTGTGTGTGTGTGTGTGTGTGTGTGTGTGTGTGTGTGTGTGTGTGTGTGTGTGTGTGTGTGTTTTCTTAACACACACGTGGTTTACATGCATCAGTGTTAATAGTGTGATAGTGTTAATAGTGTTAATAGTGTGATAGTGTGATAGTGTGATAGTGTTAGTAATAGTGTTAATAGTGTGATAGTGTGATAGTGTTAGTAATAGTGTTAATAGTGTGATAGTGTTAGTAATAGTGTGATAGTGTGATAGTGTTAATAGTGTGATAGTGTTAATAGTGTGATAGTGTGATAGTGTTAGTAATAGTGTTAATAGTGTGATAGTGTTAGTAATAGTGTGATAGTGTTAGTAATAGTGTTAATAGTGTGATAGTGTTAATAGTGTGATAGTGTTAATAGTGTGATAGTGTGATAGTGTTAGTAATAGTGTTAATAGTGTGATAGTGTTAATAGTGTGATAGTGTTAATAGTGTGATAGTGTGATAGTGTTAGTATTAGTGTTAATAGTGTGATAGTGTTAGTAATAGTGTTAATAGTGTGATAGTGTTAATAGTGTTAATAGTGTGATAGTGTGATAGTGTTAGTAATAGTGTTAATAGTGTGATAGTGTTAATAGTGTGATAGTGTTAATAGTGTGATAGTGTGATAGTGTTAGTATTAGTGTTAATAGTGTGATAGTGTTAGTAATAGTGTTAATAGTGTGATAGTGTTAGTAATAGTGTTAATAGTGTGATAGTGTTAATAGTGTGATAGTGTTAATAGTGTGATAGTGTTAATAGTGTGATAGTGTTAATAGTGTGATAGTGTTAGTAATAGTGTTAATAGTGTGATAGTGTTAGTAATAGTGTTAATAGTGTGATAGTGTTAGTAATAGTGTTAATAGTGTGATAGTGTTAGTAATAGTGTTAATAGTGTGATAGTGTTAGTATTAGTGTTAATAGTGTGATAGTGTTAATAGTGTGATAGTGTTAGTAATAGTGTTAATAGTGTGATAGTGTTAATAGTGTGATAGTGTTAGTAATAGTGTTAATAGTGTGATAGTGTTAGTATTAGTGTTAATAGTGTGATAGTGTTAGTAATAGTGTTAATAGTGTGATAGTGTTAGTATTAGTGTTAATAGTGTGATAGTGTTAATAGTGTGATAGTGTTAGTAATAGTGTTAATAGTGTGATAGTGTTAGTATTAGTGTTAATAGTGTGATAGTGTTAGTAATAGTGTTAATAGTGTGATAGTGTGATAGTTTTAGTATTAGTGTTAATAGTGTGATAGTGTTAATAGTGTGATAGTGTTAATAGTGTGATAGTGTTAATAGTGTGATAGTGTTAATAGTGTGATAATGTTAATAGTGTGATAGTGTTAATAGTGTAATAGTGTTAATAGTGTTATAGTGTTAATAGTGTGATAGTGTTAATAGTGTGATAGTGTTAGTAATAGTGTTAATAGTGTGATAGTGTTAGTAATAGTGTTAATAGTGTGATAGTGTTAATAGTGTTAATAGTGTGATAGTGTGATAGTGTGATAGTGTTAGTAATAGTGTTAATAGTGTGATAGTGTTAGTAATAGTGTTAATAGTGTGATAGTGTTAATAGTGTGATAGTTTTAGTATTAGTGTTAATAGTGTGATAGTGTTAATAGTGTGATAGTGTTAATAGTGTGATAGTGTTAGTAATAGTGTGATAGTGTGATAGTGTTAATAGTGTGATAGTTTTAGTATTAGTGTTAATAGTGTGATAGTGTTAATAATGTGATAGTGTTAATAGTGTGATAATGTTAATAGTGTGATAGTGTTAATAGTGTAATAGTGTTAATAGTGTTATAGTGTTAATAGTGTGATAGTGTTAATAGTGTGATAGTGTTAATAGTGTGATAATGTTAATAGTGTGATAGTGTTAATAGTGTAATAGTGTTAATAGTGTTATAGTGTTAATAGTGTGATAGTGTTAGTAATAGTGTTAATAGTGTGATAGTGTTAGTAATAGTGTTAATAGTGTGATAGTGTTAATAGTGTTAATAGTGTGATAGTGTGATAGTGTGATAGTGTTAGTAATAGTGTTAATAGTGTGATAGTGTGATAGTGTTAGTAATAGTGTTAATAGTGTGATAGTGTTAGTAATAGTGTTAATAGTGTGATAGTGTTAATAGTGTGATAGTGTTAGTAATAGTGTTAATAGTGTGATAGTGTTAGTAATAGTGTTAATAGTGTGATAGTGTGATAGTGTGATAGTGTTAATAGTGTTAATAGTGTGATAGTGTTAGTAATAGTGTTAATAGTGTGATAGTGTTAATAGTGTGATAGTGTTAGTAATAGTGTTAATAGTGTGATAGTGTTAATAGTGTGATAGTGTTAATAGTGTTAATAGTGTTAATAGTGTGATAGTGTTAATAGTGTGATAGTGTTAATAGTGTGATAGTGTTAATAGTGTTATAGTGTTAATAGTGTGATAGTGTTAGTATTAGTGTTAATAGTGTGATAGTGTTAATAGTGTGATAGTGTTAGTAATAGTGTTAATAGTGTGATAGTGTTAATAGTGTCATAGTGTTAGGAATAGTGTTAATAGTGTGATAGTGTTAATAGTGTGATAGTGTTAGTATTAGTGTTAATAGTGTGATAGTGTTAATAGTGTGATAGTGTTAATAGTGTGATAGTGTTAGTAATAGTGTTAATAGTGTGATAGTGTTAATAGTGTCATAGTGTTAGGAATAGTGTTAATAGTGTGATAGTGTTAATAGTGTGATAGTGTTAATAGTGTGATAGTGTTAGGAATAGTGTTAATAGTGTGATAGTGTTAGTATTAGTGTTAATAGTGTGATAGTGTTAATAGTGTGATAGTGTTAGGAATAGTGTTAATAGTGTGATAGTGTTAATAATGTGATAGTGTTAATAGTGTGATAGTGTTAGTATTAGTGTTAATAGTGTGATAGTGTTAATAGTGTCATAGTGTTAGGAATAGTGTTAATAGTGTGATAGTGTTAATAGTGTGATAGTGTTAATAGTGTGATAGTGTTAGTATTAGTGTTAATAGTGTGATAGTGTTAGTATTAGTGTTAATAGTGTGATAGTGTTAATAGTGTCATAGTGTTAGGAATAGTGTTAATAGTGTGATAGTGTTAATAGTGTGATAGTGTTAATAGTGTGATAGTGTTAGTATTAGTGTTAATAGTGTGATAGTGTTAATAGTGTGATAGTGTTAATAGTGTTAGTAATAGTGTTAATAGTGTGATAGTGTTAATAGTGTGATAGTGTTAATAGTGTGATAGTGTTAGTAATAGTGTTAATAGTGTGATAGTGTTAATAGTGTTAGTAATAGTGTTAATAGTGTGATAGTGTTAATAGTGTGATAGTGTTAATAGTGTGATAGTGTTAGTAATAGTGTTAATAGTGTGATAGTGTTAATAGTGTTAATAGTGTTAATAGTGTGATAGTGTTAGTAATAGTGTTAATAGTGTGATAGTGTTAATAGTGTGATAGTGTTAATAGTGTGATAGTGTTAGTAATAGTGTTAATAGTGTGATAGTGTTAATAGTGTGATAGTGTTAATAGTGTGATAGTGTTAATAGTGTGATAGTGTTAGTAATAGTGTTAATAGTGTGATAGTGTTAATAGTGTGATAGTGTTAATAGTGTGATAGTGTTAATAGTGTGATAGTGTTAATAGTGTGATAGTGTTAATAGTGTGATAGTGTTAATAGTGTGATAGTGTTAGTAATGGTGTTAATAGTGTGATAGTGTTAATAGTGTGATAGTGTTAATAGTGTGATAGTGTTAGTAATAGTGTTAATAGTGTGATAGTGTTAGTAGTGTGATAGTGTGATAGTGTTAGTAATAGTGTTAATAGTGTGATAGTGTTAGTAATAGTGTTAATAGTGTGATAGTGTTAATAGTGTGATAGTGTTAATAGTGTTAATAGTGTGATAGTGTTAATAGTGTGATAGTGTGATAGTGTTAGTAATAGTGTTAATAGTGTGATAGTGTTAGTAATAGTGTTAATAGTGTGATAGTGTTAATAGTGTGATAGTGTTAATAGTGTTAATAGTGTGATAGTGTTAGTAATAGTGTTAATAGTGTGATAGTGTTAGTAATAGTGTTAATAGTGTGATAGTGTTAGTAATAGTGTTAATAGTGTGATAGTGTTAGTAATAGTGTTAATAGTGTGATAGTGTTAGTAATGGTGTTAATAGTGTGATAGTGTTAATAGTGTAATAGTGTTAATAGTGTGATAGTGTTAATAGTGTGATAGTGTTAATAGTGTGATAGTGTTAATAGTGTGATAGTGTTAGTAATAGTGTTAATAATGTGATAGTGTTAATAGTGTGATAGTGTTAGTATTAGTGTTAATAGTGTGATAGTGTTAATAGTGTGATAGTGTTAGTAATAGTGTTAATAGTGTGATAGTGTTAATAGTGTGATAGTGTTAATAGTGTGATAGTGTTAATAGTGTGATAGTGTTAATAATGTGATAGTGTTAATATTAGTGTTAATAGTGTGATAGTGTTAATAGTGTGATAGTGTTAATAGTGTGATAGTGTTAGTAATAGTGTTAATAGTGTGATAGTGTTAGTATTAGTGTTAATAGTGTGATAGTGTTAGTAATAGTGTTAATAGTGTGATAGTGTGATAGTGTGATAGTGTTAATAGTGTGATAGTGTTAGTAATAGTGTTAATAGTGTGATAGTGTTAATAGTGTGATAGTGTTAGTAATAGTGTTAATAGTGTGATAGTGTTAGTAATAGTGTTAATAGTGTGATAGTGTTAGTAATAGTGTTAATAGTGTGATAGTGTTAGTAATAGTGTTAATAGTGTGATAGTGTTAGTAATAGTGTTAATAGTGTGATAGTGTGATAGTGTGATAGTGTTAATAGTGTTAATAGTGTGATAGTGTTAGTAATAGTGTTAATAGTGTGATAGTGTTAATAGTGTGATAGTGTTAGTAATAGTGTTAATAGTGTGATAGTGTTAATAGTGTGATAGTGTTAATAGTGTTAATAGTGTTAATAGTGTTAATAGTGTTAATAGTGTTAATAGTGTTAATAGTGTTAATAATGTTAATAGTGTTAATAGTGTTAATAGTGTTAATAGTGTTAATAGTGTTAATAGTGTTAATAATGTGATAGTGTTAATAGTGTGATAGTGTTAATAGTGTGATAGTGTTAATAGTGTTAATAGTGTTAATAGTGTTAATAGTGTTAATAGTGTTAATAGTGTTAATAGTGTTAATAATGTGATAGTGTGAATAGTGTGATAGTGTGAATAGTGTGATAGTGTTAATAGTGTTAATAGTGTTAATAGTGTTAATAGTGTTAATAGTGTTAATAGTGTTAATAGTGTTAATAATGTGATAGTGTTAATAGTGTGATAGTGTTAGTATTAGTGTTAATAGTGTGATAGTGTTAATAGTGTGATAGTGTTAATAGTGTTAGTAATAGTGTTAATAGTGTGATAGTGTTAATAGTGTGATAGTGTTAATAGTGTGATAGTGTTAGTAATAGTGTTAATAGTGTGATAGTGTGATAGTGTTAGTATTAGTGTTAATAGTGTGATAGTGTTAATAGTGTGATAGTGTTAATAGTGTGATAGTGTTAATAGTGTCATAGTGTTAGGAATAGTGTTAATAGTGTGATAGTGTTAATAGTGTGATAGTGTTAGTATTAGTGTTAATAGTGTGATAGTGTTAGTATTAGT
This sequence comes from Oncorhynchus gorbuscha, assembly GCF_021184085.1. Lineage (NCBI taxonomy): Eukaryota > Metazoa > Chordata > Actinopteri > Salmoniformes > Salmonidae > Oncorhynchus > Oncorhynchus gorbuscha. Next base: position 82,791 of record NW_025745342.1, read on the forward strand.
GTTAATAGTGTGATAGTGTTAATAGTGTGATAGTGTTAGGAATAGTGTTAATAGTGTGATAGTGTTAATAGTGTGATAGTGTTAGTATTAGTGTTAATAGTGTGATAGTGTTAGTATTAGTGTTAATAGTGTGATAGTGTTAATAGTGTGATAGTGTTAGTATTAGTGTTAATAGTGTGATAGTGTTAATAGTGTGATAGTGTTAATAGTGTGATAGTGTTAATAGTGTGATAGTGTTAGGAATAGTGTTAATAGTGTGATAGTGTTAGTATTAGTGTTAATAGTGTGATAGTGTTAATAGTGTGATAGTGTTAGTATTAGTGTTAATAGTGTGATAGTGTTAATAGTGTGATAGTGTTAATAGTGTGATAGTGTTAATAGTGTGATAGTGTTAGGAATAGTGTTAATAGTGTGATAGTGTTAATAGTGTGATAGTGTTAATAGTGTGATAGTGTTAATAGTGTGATAGTGTTAATAGTGTGATAGTGTTAATAGTGTGATAGTGTTAGTATTAGTGTTAATAGTGTGATAGTGTTAATAGTGTGATAGTGTTAATAGTGTGATAGTGTTAATAGTGTGATAGTGTTAATAGTGTTAGTAATAGTGTTAATAGTGTGATAGTGTTAATAGTGTGATAGTGTTAATAGTGTGATAGTGTTAGTAATAGTGTTAATAGTGTGATAGTGTTAATAGTGTGATAGTGTTAATAGTGTGATAGTGTTAGTAATAGTGTTAATAGTGTGATAGTGTTAATAGTGTTAATAGTGTTAATAGTGTGATAGTGTTAGTATTAGTGTTAATAGTGTGATAGTGTTAGTAATAGTGTTAATAGTGTGATAGTGTTAGTAATAGTGTGATAGTGTTAATAGTGTGATAGTGTTAATAGTGTGATAGTGTTAGTAATAGTGTTAATAGTGTGATAGTGTTAATAGTGTGATAGTGTTAGTAATAGTGTTAATAGTGTGATAGTGTTAATAGTGTGATAGTGTTAATAGTGTGATAGTGTTAATAGTGTGATAGTGTTAATAGTGTGATAGTGTTAATAGTGTGATAGTGTTAATAGTGTGATAGTGTTAATAGTGTGATAGTGTTAATAGTGTGATAGTGTTAATAGTGTGATAGTGTTAGTAATGGTGTTAATAGTGTGATAGTGTTAATAGTGTGATAGTGTTAATAGTGTGATAGTGTTAGTAATAGTGTTAATAGTGTGATAGTGTTAGTATTAGTGTTAATAGTGTGATAGTGTTAATAGTGTGATAGTGTGATAGTGTTAGTAATAGTGTTAATAGTGTGATAGTGTTAGTAATAGTGTTAATAGTGTGATAGTGTTAATAGTGTGATAGTGTTAATAGTGTTAATAGTGTGATAGTGTTAGTAATAGTGTTAATAGTGTGATAGTGTTAGTAATAGTGTTAATAGTGTGATAGTGTTAATAGTGTGATAGTGTTAGTAATAGTGTTAATAGTGTGATAGTGTTAATAGTGTAATAGTGTTAATAGTGTGATAGTGTTAATAGTGTGATAGTGTTAATAGTGTGATAGTGTTAATAGTGTGATAGTGTTAGTAATAGTGTTAATAATGTGATAGTGTTAATAGTGTGATAGTGTGATAGTGTTAGTAATAGTGTTAATAGTGTGATAGTGTTAGTATTAGTGTTAATAGTGTGATAGTGTTAATAGTGTGATAGTGTTAGTAATAGTGTTAATAGTGTGATAGTGTTAATAGTGTGATAGTGTTAATAGTGTGATAGTGTTAATAGTGTGATAGTGTTAATAGTGTGATAGTGTTAGTATTAGTGTTAATAGTGTGATAGTGTTAGTATTAGTGTTAATAGTGTGATAGTGTTAATAGTGTGATAGTGGTAATAGTGTGATAGTGGTAATAGTGTGATAGTGTTAATAGTGTGATAGTGTTAATAGTGTGATAGTGTTAGTAATAGTGTTAATAGTGTGATAGTGTTAGTATTAGTGTTAATAGTGTGATAGTGTTAGTATTAGTGTTAATAGTGTGATAGTGTTAATAGTGTGATAGTGTTAGTAATAGTGTTAATAGTGTGATAGTGTTAATAGTGTGATAGTGTTAGTAATAGTGTTAATAGTGTGATAGTGTTAATAGTGTGATAGTGTTAATATTAGTGTTAATAGTGTGATAGTGTTAATAGTGTGATAGTGTTAATAGTGTGATAGTGTTAATAGTGTGATAGTGTTAGTATTAGTGTTAATAGTGTGATAGTGTTAATAGTGTGATAGTGGTAATAGTGTGATAGTGTTAATAGTGTGATAGTGTTAATAGTGTGATAGTGTTAGTAATAGTGTTAATAGTGTGATAGTGTTAATATTGTGATAGTGTTAATAGTGTGATAGTGTTAGTATTAGTGTTAATAGTGTGATAGTGTTAATAGTGTGATAGTGTTAATAGTGTTAATAGTGTTAATAGTGTTAATAGTGTGATAGTGTTAATAGTGTTAGTAATAGTGTGATAGTGTTAGTAATAGTGTTAATAGTGTGATAGTGTTAATAGTGTGATAGTGTTAATAGTGTTAATAGTGTTAATAGTGTTAATAGTGTGATAGTGTTAATAGTGTGATAGTGTTAGTATTAGTGTTAATAGTGTGATAGTGTTAATAGTGTGATAGTGTTAATAGTGTGATAGTGTTAGTAATAGTGTTAATAGTGTGATAGTGTTAATAGTGTGATAGTGTTAGTATTAGTGTTAATAGTGTGATAGTGTTAATAGTGTGATAGTGTTAATAATGTGATAGTGTTAATAGTGTGATAGTGTTAATAGTGTGATAGTGTTAATAGTGTGATAGTGTTAGTAATAGTGTTAATAGTGTGATAGTGTTAATAGTGTGATAGTGTTAATAGTGTGATAGTGTTAGTAATAGTGTTAATAGTGTGATAGTGTTAATAGTGTGATAGTGTTAATAGTGTGATAGTGTTAATAGTGTTAGTATTAGTGTTAATAATGTGATAGTGTTAGTATTAGTGTTAATAGCTTTTACACCTGCATTGTTTGCTGTTTGGGGTTTTAGGCTGGGTTTCTGTACAGCACTTTGAGATATCAGCTGATGTACGAAGGGCTATATAAATAAATTTGATTTGATTTGATTTGAATAGTGTGATAGTGTTAGTAATAGTGTTAATAGTGTGATAGTGTTAGTAATAGTGTTAATAGTGTGATAGTGTTAATAGTGTGATAGTGTTAATAGTGTGATAGTGTTAGTAATAGTGTTAATAATGTGATTACCAGGAGCTGGTGAAACACACCTCCAGCAATACAGAGAAAGAAAACCTTCGGACAGCTCTAGACGCCATGAGAGTGAGTTGACCTTCCTCTTCCAGGCTTCACTGATACTAACAGGACAAGCATGAGGTCCTCTCCCAGACTTTACTGATACTGACAGGACAAGCATGAGTTCCTCTCCCAGACTTTACCAACAGGACAAGCATGAGGTCCTCTCCCAGACTTTACTGATACTAACAGGACAAGCATGAGTTCCTCTTCCAGACTTTATTAACAGGACAAGCATGAGGTCCTCTCCCAGACTTTACTGATACTAACAGGACAAGCATGATGTCCTCTTCCAGACTTTACTGATACGAACAGGACAAGCATGATGTCCTCTTCCAGACTTTACTGATACTAACAGGACAAGCATGATGTCCTCTTCCATACTTTACTAACAGGACAAGCATGAGTTCCTCTCCCAGACTTTACTGATACTAACATGACAAGCATGAGTTCCTCTCCCAGACTTTACTAACAGGACAAGCATGAGTTCCTCTCTCAGACTTTACTGATAGTAACAGGACAAGCATGAGTTCCTCTCCCAGACTTTACTGATAGTAACAGGACAAGCATGAGTTCCTCTCCCAGACTTTACTGATAGTAACAGGACAAGCATGAGATCCTCTCCCAGACTTTAGTAACAGGACAAGCATGAGTTCCTCTCCCAGACTTTACTGATACTGACAGAACAAGCATGAGTTCCTCTCCCAGACTTTACTAACAGGACAAGCATGAGTTCCTCTCCCAGAATTTACTGATAGTAACAGGACAAGCATGATGTCCTCTCCCAGACTTTACTAACAGGACAAGCATGAGTTCCTCTTCCAGACTTTACTAACAGGACAAGCATGATGTCCTCTTCCATACTTTACCAACAGGACAAGCATGAGTTCCTCTCCCAGAATTTACTGATAGTAACAGGACAAGCATGAGTTTCTCTACCAGACTTTACTAACAGGACAAGCATGCGTTCCTCTTCCAGACTTTATTAGCAGGACAAGCATGAGTTTCTCTCCCAGACTTTACTAACAGGACAAGCATGAGTTCCTCTTCCAGACTTTATTAACAGGACAAGCATGAGGTCCTCTCCCAGACTTTACTGATACTAACAGGACAAGCATGATGTCCTCTTCCAGACTTTACTGATACGAACAGGACAAGCATGATGTCCTCTTCCAGACTTTACTGATACTAACAGGACAAGCATGATGTCCTCTTCCATACTTTACTAACAGGACAAGCATGAGTTCCTCTCCCACACTTTACTGATACTAACATGACAAGCATGAGTTCCTCTCCCAGACTTTACTAACAGGACAAGCATGAGTTCCTCTCTCAGACTTTACTGATAGTAACAGGACAAGCATGAGTTCCTCTCCCAGACTTTACTGATAGTAACAGGACAAGCATGAGTTCCTCTCCCAGACTTTACTGATAGTAACAGGACAAGCATGAGGTCCTCTCCCAGACTTTACTAACAGGACAAGCATGAGTTCCTCTCCCAGACTTTACTGATACTGACAGAACAAGCATGAGTTCCTCTCCCAGACTTTACTAACAGGACAAGCATGAGTTCCTCTCCCAGAATTTACTGATAGTAACAGGACAAGCATGATGTCCTCTCCCAGACTTTACTAACAGGACAAGCATGAGTTCCTCTTCCAGACTTTACTAACAGGACAAGCATGATGTCATCTTCCATACTTTACTAACAGGACAAGCATGAGTTCCTCTCCCAGAATTTACTGATAGTAACAGGACAAGCATGAGTTTCTCTACCAGACTTTACTAACAGGACAAGCATGCGTTCTTCTTCCAGACTTTATTAACAGGACAAGCATGAGTTTCTCTCCCAGACTTTACTAACAGGACAAGCATGAGTTCCTCTTCCAGACTTTATTAACAGGACAAGCATGAGGTCCTCTCCCAGACTTTACTGATACTAACAGGACAAGCATGATGTCCTCTTCCAGACTTTACTGATACGAACAGGACAAGCATGATGTCCTCTTCCAGACTTTACTGATACTAACAGGACAAGCATGATGTCCTCTTCCATACTTTACTAACAGGACAAGCATGAGTTCCTCTCCCAGACTTTACTGATACTAACATGACAAGCATGAGTTCCTCTCCCAGACTTTACAACAGGACAAGTTGTCTAACAGGACAAGCATCGTTCCTCTCTCAGACTTTACTGATAGTAACAGGACAAGCATGAGTTCCTCTCCCAGACTTTACTGATAGTAACAGGACAAGCATGAGTTCCTCTCCCAGACTTTACTGATACTAACAGGACAAGCATGAGTTCCTCTTCCAGACTTTACTGGAAGGGTAAACTGTGTGTGTGTGTGTGTGTGTGTGTGTGTGTGTGTGTGTGTGTGTGTGTGTGTGTGTGTGTGTGTGTGTGTGTGTGTGTGTGTGTGTGTGTGTGTGTGTGTGTGCACGCTCGTATGTGTGTATGTGTGTTTCAGGACCTGGCTCAGTGTGTGAACGAGGTAAAGAGAGACAACGAGATCATCAAACAGATCACCACCTTCCAGTTGTCTATAGAGAACATGACTCAGTCTCTGGCTCTGTACGGACGACCCAAGATAGATGGAGAACTGAAGATCAGCTCCTCAGAGAAGAAGTCCAAACAGGACAGGTGTGTGTGTGTGTGGGGGGGCAGGCGCTGTGTGTGTGCCACAGTATGTGTTAGTCTGTGTGTGTGTGGGGTCACATTGTGTGTCATTGTGTGTGTGTGGGGAGGGTCAAATGTTTTGTCAGTGTGAGTGTGTGGGGAAGTCAAATTGTGTGTCAGTGTGTGGGGGGTCACATTGTGTGTCAGTGTGTGTGTGTGTGTGTGTGTGTGGTGTGGGGGGGCTGTGTGTGTGTCACAGTATGTGTTAGTCTGTGCGTGTGTGGGGTAGGGGGTACAGGTATGCGTGTGAGGTCTGTGTTGTTGTTTTATAACGGTGTGTGTGTGTGTGTGTGTGTGTGTGTGTGTGTGTGTGTGTGTGTGTGTGTGTGTGTGTGTGTGTGTGTGTGTGTGTGTGTGTGTGTGTGTGTGTGTGTGTGTGTGTGTGTGTGTGTGCGTGTGCCCGCGTGTCAGGTATGCGTTCCTGTTTGACAAGGCAATGCTAGTGTGTAAGAAGAAGAGTGGAGAGACGATGGAACTGAAGGAGATTATAGACCTGCGGTACTACCAGCTACGAGACGAAACCACCGGGGAGAAGGACAGCAAGAAGGTAGCTTAGTCTGCTCTTCTCCTTCTCTTCTTCTCCTCCTCTTCTCTTCCCTGCTCTTCCCCTCCTCTTCTCTTCCTTCTCTTCTCGTCTTCTCCTCCTTCTCTTTTCTTGTCTTCTCTCTCTTCTCTTCTCCTTCTCTTCTCCTTCTCTTCTCTTCCTTCTCTTCTCCTTCTCTCCTCCTTCTCTTTTCTTGTCTTCTCTCTCTTCTCTTCTCCTTCTCTTCTCCTTCTCTTTTCTTGTCTTCTCTCTCTTCTCTTCTCCTTCTCTTCTCCTTCTCTTTTCTTGTCTTCTCTCTCTTCTCTTCTCCTCCTTCTCTTTTCTTGTCTTCTCTCTCTCCTCTTCTCTTCTTTCCTCTTTTCGTCCTTCTCTTCTCTTCTTCTCCTTCTCTTTTCTTGTCTTCTCTCTCTTCTCTTCTCCTCCTTCTCTTTTCTTGTCTTCTCTCTCTCCTCTTCTCTTCTTTCCTCTTTTCGTCCTTCTCTTCTCTTCTCCTCCTTCTCTTTTCTTGTCTTCTCTCTCTCCTCTTCTCTTCTTTCCTCTTTTCGTCCTTCTCTTCTCTTCTCCTCCTTCTCTTTTCTTGTCTTCTCTCTCTCCTCTTCTCCTCCTTCTCTTTTCTTGTCTTCTCTCTCTCCTCTTCTCCTCCTTCTCTTTTCTTGTCTTCTCTCTCTCCTCTTCTCCTCCTTCTCTTTTCTTGTCTTCTCTCTCTCCTCTTCTTCTCCTTCTCTTTTCTTGTCTTCTCTCTCTCCTCTTCTCTTCTCTTTTCTTCTCTGCTCTTCCTTCTCTTCTCGTCTTCTCCTCCTTCTCTTGTCTTCTCTTCTCCTCTCCCCACATTTTGTACTAAACTTATCCTGTGTGTGTGTGTGTGTGTGTGTGTGTGTGTGTGTGTGTGTGTGTGTGTGTGTGTGTGTGTGCGTGTGCGTGTGCGTGTGTGTGTAGTGGTCACATTGTTTCCTGCTTATAGACTGTTATGGGAAGTCAGGATACGACCTTTTCTTCAAGACCAGAGATCTCAAGAAGAAATGGCTGGAGCAGTTTGAGATGGCCCTGTGAGTCATACAATAGTGCATGGATGGAGGGAGGGAGGGAATGGTGAATGGATGGAGGGAGGGAGGGAATGGTGAATGGAGGGAGGGAGGGAGGGATTGGTGGATGGATGGAGGGAGTGGTTGGTGAATGGATGGAGGCAGGGATTGGTGGATCGATGGAGGAGGGATTGGTGGATGGAGGGAGGGAGGGATTGGTGGATGGAGGGACGGAGGGAGGGATTGGTGAATGGAGGGAGGGATTGGTGGATGGATGGAGGGAGGGTGGGATTGGAGGATGGATGGAGGGAGGGATTGGTGAATGGATGGAGGGAGGGAGGGAATGGTGAATGGAGGGAGGGAGGGATTGGTGGATGGATGGAGGGAGGGTGGGATTGGAGGATGGATGGAGGGAGGGAGGGATTGGTGAATGGATGGATGGAGGGAGGGATTGGTGGATGGATGGAGGGAGGGATTGGTGGATGGATGGAGGGAGGGATTGCTGGATGGATGGAGGGAGGGAGGGAGGGATTGGAGGATGGATGGAGGGAGGGATTGGTGGATGGATGGAGGGAGGGATTGCTGGATGGATGGAGGGAGGGAGGGAGGGATTGGTGGATGGATGGAGGGAGGGATTGACTAATGGACAGACTGACTGATTGATGGATTTATTTGGTTGGTTGGTTGATTGTTTGATTGGCAGGTCCAACATGTGTCCAGAGAACTGTACTGCCAATAGTCATGACTTCCAGATGCACTGCTTTGAAGATACCACCTCCTGCAAGGCCTGCAGTATGCTCCTCAGGTACACACACACACACACACACACACACACACACACACACACACACACACACACACACACACACACACACACACACACACACACACACACACACACACACACACACACACACACACACACACAAGCTCCCTCAGATCACAAATCTAAAAAAAAGTTATACAGCTGCACCACTGAGAGTATCTTGACTGGCTGCATCAACTCTTGTTATGGCAACTGCTCGGCCTCCGACCGCAAGGCACTACAGAGGGTAGTGCGTACGGCCCAGTACATCACTGGGGCCAAGCTTCCTGACATCCAGGACCTCTATACCAGGTGGTGTCAGAGGAAGGCCCTAAAAATGGTCAGATTCCAGCAACCCAAGTCATAGACTGTTCTCTCAGCTATTGCATGGCAAGTGGTACCGATGCCTCAAGTCTGGAACCAACAAGGCCCGGAACAGATTCCACCCCCATAAGACTGCTAAGTAGTTAGTTAAATAGTCAAATAGTACTCGTCAGACAGACAGATAGATAGATAGATTGACTTCTCACAATCTCACTCTCTCCTCTCTCTCTAATATCTCTCTCCCTCGTCTCTCTTTAATCTCTCTCTCTCCCTCCTCTCTTTAATTTCTCTCTCTATACTCCCTCCCTCCTCTTCTCTCTCTCTCTCCTTCTCTCTCTTTCTCTCTCCCTCCTTCCTTCTCTCTCTATACTTGCTCCTCCCCTCCTTCTCTCTCTCCCTCTCCTTCCTTCTCTCTCTATACTTGCTCCCTCCTCTCTCTTTCTCTCTCTCTCCTTCCTTCTCTCTCTATACTCTCTCCCTTCCCTCCTTCTCTCTCTGTCTTTGTCTCTTTCTCTCTATACTTTCTCCCTCCCTCCTCTCCCTCCCTCCTTCTCTCTCTCTCTCTCTCAGGGGGATATTCTTCCAGGGGTATCGTTGTAGTCGTTGCAGAATGGCCGCTCATAAAGAATGTCTGGGAAGAGTACCAGGCTGCGGGCGCAACTCAGGTAGAGTGTGTGTGTGTGTGTGTGTGTGTGTGTGTGTGTGTGTGTGTGTGTGTGTGTGTGTGTGTGTGTGTGTGTGTGTGTGTGTGTGTGTGTGTGTGTGTGTGTGTGTGTGTGTGTGTGTGTGTGTGTGTGTGTGTGTTTTCTTTGACACTATGTTTTCTGCAGGTGTGTGTAGTGTTGTACACTCAGCTGTGTTATGCTCTGTATTTCAGACCACTCAGGGAACGTGAAGAAGGTAAGGCTCCTTTCAGAGGCTCTTTATCTGGCAGCGTGTCACAATACTACTGAGTAATGACTGTGTGAGCTCGGAACATATCTGTGAGTCTGTTCTAGTGGGTTGTATATCTGTGAGTCTGTTCTAGTGGGTTGTATATCTGTGGGTCTGTTCTAGTGGGTTGTATATCTGTGAGTCTGTTCTAGTGGGTTGTATATATGTGAGTCTGTTCCAGTGGGTTGTATATCTGTGGGTCTGTTCTAGTGGGTTGTATATCTGTGAGTCTGTTCTAGTGGGTTGTATATCTGTGAGTCTGTTCTAGTGGGTTGTATATCTGTGAGTCTGTTCTAGTGGGTTGTATATCTGTGAGTCTGTTCTAGTGGGTTGTATATCTGTGAGTCTGTTCTAGTGGGTTGTATATCTGTGGGTCTGTTCTAGTGGGTTGTATATCTGTGAGTCTGTTCTAGTGGGTTGTATATATGTGAGTCTGTTCCAGTGGGTTGTATATCTGTGGGTCTGTTCTAGTGGGTTGTATATCTGTGAGTCTGTTCTAGTGGGTTGTATATCTGTGAGTCTGTTCCAGTGGGTTGTATATCTGTGGGTCTGTTCTAGTGGGTTGTATATCTGTGAGTCTGTTCTAGTGGGTTGTATATCTGTGAGTCTGTTCTAGTGCGTTGTATATCTGTGGGTCTGTTCTAGTGGGTTGTATATCTGTGGGTCTGTTCTAGTGGGTTGTATATCTGTGGGTCTGTTCTAGTGGGTTGTATATCTGTGGGTCTGTTCTAGTGGGTTGTATATCTGTGGGTCTGTTCTAGTGGGTTGTATATCTGTGGGTCTGTTCTAGTGGGTTGTATATCTGTGGGTCTGTTCTAGTGGGTTGTATATCTGTGAGTCTGTTCTAGTTGATTGTATATCTGTGAGTCTGTTCTAGTTGATTGTATATCTGTGAGTCTGTTCTAGTTGATTGTATATATGTGAGTCTGTTCTAGTGGGTTGTATATCTGTGAGTCTGTTCTAGTTGATTGTATATCTGTGAGTCTGTTCTAGTTGATTGTATATCTGTGAGTCTGTTCTAGTGGGTTGTATATCTGTGAGTCTGTTCTAGTGGGTTGTATATCTGTGAGTCTGTTCTAGTGGGTTGTATATCTGTGACCTTTCTTGTTCCTACAGAATAAGAAGTCAGCTCCTCACAGACAAGCCAGTCCAGGTGAGGATCCCAGAAGTAGAGTAACATTATAGAACTGAATCAAGTTGGGATTAGATTAGAATGGGAACGTTTTTTAACTCATTTCAATTCGATTCAAAGCAAGCGGCTTTATTGGCATGAGAAACATATGTTAACATCGTCAAAGCAAGTGATGTAGATACTAAACAAAAGTGAAATAAACAAATAAAAATGAACAGTAAACATTACACTCACAAGTTTCAAATAAATATACACATTTCATATGTATATATACAGTGTTAGAATTATGTACAACTCGTTAAAGCACAAAAGGGAAAATAAATAAACATAAATATGGGTCGTATTTACAACGGTGTTTGTTCTTCACTGGTTGACCTTTTCTTGTGGCAACAGGTCACACATCTTGCTGCAGTGATGTCACACGGTGGTATTTCACCCAGTAGATATGGGAGTTTATCCACATCGGATGTGTTTTTCAAATTATTTGTGGAATCAAGTGAAATAGATAATAAACAAAAGTGAACTAAACAAAAATACAAAAGGGAAAATAAATCATCATTAAAACAGGTGTTTGTTCTTCACTGGTTGCCCTTTTCTCGTGGCAACAGGTCACACATCTTGCTGCTGTGATGGCAGACTGTGGAATTTCATCCAAAAGATATGGGAGTTTTTCAAAATTGGATTTGTTTTCAAATTCTTTGTGGATCTGTGTAATCTGGGGGAAATATGTCTCTCTAATATGGTCATACATTGGGCAGGAGGTTAGGAAATGCAGCTCAGTTTCCACCTCATTTTGTGGGCAGTGAGCACATAGCCTGTCTTCTCTTGAGAGCCATGTCTGCCTACGATGGCCTTTCTCAATAGCAAGGCTATGCTCACTGAGTCTGTACATAGTCAAAGATTTCCTTAAGTTTGGGTCAGTCACAGTGGTCAGGTATTCTGCCGCTGTGTACTCTCTGTTTAGGGCCAAATAGCATTCTAGTTTGCTCTGTTTTTTTGTTAATTCTTTCCAATGTGTCAAGTAATTCTCTTTTTGTTTTCTCGTGATTTGATTGGGTCTAATTGTGTTGCTGTCCTGTGGCTCTGTGGGGTGTGTTTGTTCTCTCTCTCTCTCTCTCTCTCTCTCTCTCTCTCTCTCTCTCTCTCTCTCTCTCTCTCTCTCTCTCTCTCTCTCTCTCTCTCTCTCTCTCTCTCTCTCTCTCTCTCTCAGGCCTTCCTACAATGGAGGTGTGTCAGGAGTACTATGGTTTACCTCCGCCCCCTGTAGCGTTCGGCCAACCACTGCACCTCTCGATGGGTGATGTCATCGAACTGACAAGAGCCGATGCCGACCTAACGTGGTGGGAGGTGAAACACGCACACACACACGGTGCAGGCAGAGCATGCTTCCTGTAGTATGAGTGTGTGGGAGGGTGGAGATACCGTCACTCTCTCTCTCTCTCTCTCTCTCTCTCTCTCTCTCTCTCTCTCTCTCTCTCTCTCTCTCTCTCTCTCTCTCTCTCTCTCTGTTCTTCACTGGTTGCTCTTTTCTTGTGGCAACAGGTCACAAATCTTGCTGCTGTGATGGCACACTGTGGAATTTCACAGATATGGGAGTTTATCAACATTTGATGTGTTGTCAAATTCTTTGTGGGTCTGTGTAATCTGAGGGAAATATGTGTCTCTAATATGGTCATACATCTGGCAGCTGTTTTTTGGTAATTTCCTTCCCCTAACCCTTTTAGCTAACCCTTCCCCTAACCCTAACCTTTACCCTTCCCCTAACCCTAACCTTTACCCTTCCCCTAACCCTTCCCCTAACCCTTCCCCTAACCCTAACCTTTACCCTTCCCCTAACCCTTTTAGCTAACCCTTACCCTAACCCTAACCTTTACCCTTCCCCTAACCCTAACCTTTACCCTTCCCCTAACCCTTCTCCTAACCCTTCCCCTAACCCTAACCTTTACCCTTCCCCTAACCCTTCCCCTAACCCTAACCTTTACCCTTCCCCTAACCCTTTTCCTAACCCTTCCCCTAACCCTAACCTTTACCCTTCCCCTAACCCTTCTCCTAACCCTTCCCCTAACCCAAAACCCTTCCCCTAACCCTAACCTTTACCCTTCCCTAACCCTTCCCCTAACCCTAACCTTTACCCTTCCCCTAACCCTTTTCCTAACCCTTCCCTAACCCTAACCTTTACCCTTCCCTAACCCTTCTCCTAACCCTTCCCCTAACCCTAACCTTAACCCTTCCCTAACCCTAACCTTTACCCTTCCCTAACCCTTCCCTAACCCTAACCTTTACCCTTCCCCTAACCCTAACCTTTACCCTTCCCCTAACCCTTCCCCTAACCCTAACCTTTACCCTTCCCCTAACCCTTCTCCTAACCCTAACCTTTACCCTTCTCCTAACCCTTCTCCTAACCCTTCCCTAACCCTAACCTTTACCCTTCCCCTAACCCTTCTCCTAACCCTTCCCTAACCCTAACCTTTACCCTTCCCCTAACCCTTCTCCTAACCCTAACCTTTACCCTTCCCTAACCCTTCCCTAACCCTAACCTTTACCCTTCCCCTAACCCTTCTCCTAACCCTTCCCTAACCCTAACCTTTACCCTTCCCTAACCCTTCTCCTAACCCTTCCCCTAACCCTAACCTTTACCCTTCCCCTAACCCTTCCCCTAACCCTTCCCCTAACCCTTCTCCTAACCCTTCCCTAACCCTTCTCCTAACCCTTCCCCTAACCCTTCCCCTAACCCTTCCCCTAACCCTTCCCCTAACCCTAACCTTTACCCTTCCCCTAACCCTTCCCCTAACCCTTCCCCTAACCCTAACCTTTACCCTTCCCCTAACCCTTCTCCTAACCCTTCCCCTAACCCTTCTCCTAACCCTTCCCTAACCCTTCTCCTAACCCTTCCCCTAACCCTTCCCCTAACCCTTCCCTAACCCTTCCCCTAACCCTAACCTTTACCCTTCCCTAACCCTTCTCCTAACCCTTCCCTAACCCTAACCTTTACCCTTCCCCTAACCCCCCCCTAACCCTTCCCCTAACCCTTCCCCTAACCCTAACCTTTACCCTTCCCCTAACCCTTCCCCTAACCCTTCTCCTAACCCTAACCTTTACCCTTCCCCTAACCCTTCTCCTAACCCTTCCCCTAACCCTAACCTTTACCCTTCCCCTAACCCTTCTCCTAACCCTTCTCCTAACCCTAACCTTTACCCTTCCCCTAACCCTAATCTTAACTCTTTTACCTAACACCTACATTTAACCCTAACCCCTGGCCCAGCTAACTTCAGCCACCAAGCCAAACCAAATCAAATCAAATCCAATCAAAAATGTATTTGTCACATACACATGGTTAGCAGATGTTAATGCGAGTGTAGCGAAATGCTTGTGCTTCTAGTTCCGACAATGCAGTAATAACCAACAAGTAATCTAACTAACAATTCCAAAACTACTGTCTTATACACAGTGTAAGGGGATAAGGAACATGTACATAAGGATATATGAATGAGTGATGGTACAGAGCAGCATAGGCAAGATACAGTAGATGGTATCGAGTACAGTATATACATATGAGATGAGTATGTAAACAAAGTGGCATAGTTAAAGTGGCTAGTGATACATGTATTACATAAGGATGCAGTAGATGATATAGAGTACAGTATATACGTATGCATATGAGATGAATAATGTAGGGTATGTAACATTATATAAGGTAGCATTGTTTAAAGTGGCTAGTGATATATTTTACATCATTTCCCATCAATTCCCATTATTAAAGTGGCTGGAGTTGAGTCAGTGTCAGTGTCAGTGTGTTGGCAGCAGCCACTCAATGTTAGTGGTGGCTGTTTAACAGTCTGATGGCCTTGAGATAGAAGCTGTTTTTCAGTCTCTCGGTCCCAGCTTTGATGCACCTGTACTGACCTCGCCTTCTGGATGATAGCGGGGTGAACAGGCAGTGGTTCGGGTGGTTGATGTCCTTGATGATCTTTATGGCCTTCCTGTAACAACGGGTGGTGTAGGTGTCCTGGAGGGCAGGTAGTTTGCCCCCGGTGATGCGTTGTGCAGACCTCACTACCCTCTGGAGAGCCTTACGGTTGTGGGTGGAGCAGTTGCCGTACCAGGCGGTGATACAGCCCGCCAGGATGCTCTCGATTGTGCATCTGTAGAAGTTTGTGAGTGCTTTTGGTGACAAGCCAAATTTCTTCAGCCTCCTGAGGTTGAAGAGGCGCTGCTGCGCCTTCTTCACGATGCTGTCTGTGTGAGTGGACCAATTCAGTTTGTCTGTGATGTGTATGCCGAGGAACTTAAAACTTGCTACCCTCTCCACTACTGTTCCATCTGCTTAGTTTTGTTGACGTTGAGTGTGAGGTTATTTTCCTGACACCACACTCCGAGGGCCATCACCTCCTCCCTGTAGACCGTCTCGTCGTTGTTGGTAATCAAGTCCACCACTGTTGTGTCGTCCGCAAACATGATGATTGAGTTGGAGGCGTGCGTGGCCACGCAGTCGTGGGTGAACAGGGAGTACAGGAGAGGGCTCAGAACGCACCCTTGTGGGGCCCCTGTGGGGTGGAGATGTTGTTGTCAAGTAATTCTCTTTTTGTTTTCTCATGATTTGGTTGGGTATAATTGTGTTGCTGTTCTGGTTGTGGAATTTAACAGCTCTTGTCTGGATTTTGATAATTAGCGGGTATAGACAGGCATTATTTGGTGTTTTACGTTGTACACAGAGGATGTTTTTGCAGAGTACTGCATGCAGAGTCTCAATGTGTCTCAACCATAAAGTCTCAATATGGTGAGATCTCACAACCATAAAGGGCAATATGGTGAGATCTCACAACCATAAAGGACAATATGGTGAGATCTCACAACCATAAAGGACAATATGGTGAGATCTCACAACCATAAAGGACAATATGGTGAGATCTTACAACCATAAAGGACAATATGGTGAGATCTCACAACCATAAAGGACAATATGGTGAGATCTCACAACCATAAAGGACAATATGGTGAGATCTCACAACCATAAAGGACAATATGGTGAGATCTCACAACCATAAAGGGCAATATGGTGAGATCTCACAACCATAAAGGGCAATATGGTGAGATCTCACAACCATAAAGGACAATATGGTGAGATCTCACAACCATAAAGGACAATATGGTGAGATCTCACAACCATAAAGGACAATATGGTGAGATCTCACAACCATAAAGGATAATGGGTTCTATAACTGATTCAAGTTTTTTTAGCCAGATCCTAATTGGGATGTCAAATTTTATTTTCCTTTTGATGGCATAGAATGCCCTTCTTACCTTGTCTCTCAGATTGTTCACAGCTTCGTGTATGTGGCGCTGTGGCGCGGATGTTTAGGCCCTGGTATGTATAGTTTTTTGTGTGCTCTAGGGCAACGGTGTCTAGATGGAATTTGTATTTGTGGTCCTGGCGACTGGACCTTTATTTTGGTCTTACTGAGATTTACTGTCAGGGCCCAGGTCTGACAGGACCCAGGTCTGTCAGGGCCCAGGTCTGACAGGACCCAGGTCTGTCAGGGCCCAGGTCTGACAGGGCCCAGGTCTGACAGGGACCAGATCTGTCAGGGCCCAGGTCTGACAGGGCCCAGGTCTGACAGGGCCCAGGTCTGACAGGGACCAGATCTGACAGGGCCCAGGTCTGTCAGGGCCCAGGTCTGACAGGACCCAGGTCTGACAGGGCCCAGGTCTGACAGGGACCAGATCTGACAGGGCCCAGGTCTGTCAGGGCCCAGGTCTGACAGGACCCAGGTCTGACAGGGCCCAGGTCTGACAGGGACCAGATCTGACAGGGCCCAGGTCTAAAAGGGATTGAATTGGTTGTTGCCTAATTGTTTTGTTTTTTTGGTAGGTTTCTACACAACTATCCTTCCATCTATAGCATTTATTAATGTTACTCAGTTCCTTCAGCTTTGATGCCTCATGGTTGAGTATTGCTCTGTCCGAGTAGACTGTGATGTTGCTGTGATCTGATAGTGGTGTCAGTGGGCTGACTGTGAATATCAGTGGCAATCCTACTGCCAAGGGACAAGCTGTAGGTGTCCTACTTACCGTAGGAGTCCCCTCGAAGCCTACCATTTACTATGTCCATACCCAGCGTCCCCTCGAAGCCTACCATTTACTATGTCCATACCCAGCGTCCCCTCGAAGCCTACCATTTACTATGTCCATACCCAGCGTCCCCTCGAAGCCTACCATTTACTATGTCCATACCCAGCGTCCCTCGAAGCCTACCATTTACTATGTCCATAACCAGTGTCCCCTCGAAGCCTACCATTTACTATGTCCATACCCAGCGTCCCCTCGAAGCCTACCATTTACTATGTCCATAACCAGTGTCCCCTCGAAGCCTACCATTTACTATGTACATACCCAGTGTCCCTCGAAGCCTACCATTTACTATGTACATACCCAACATCCCCTCGAAGCATACCATTTACTATGTACATACCCAACGTCCCCTCGAAGCCTACCATTTACTATGTCCATAGCCAGCGTCCCCTCGAAGCATACCATTTACTATGTCCATACCCAGCATCCCCTCGAAGCATACCATTTACTATGTCCATAGCCAACATCCCCTCGAAGCATACCATTTACTATGTACATACCCAACGTCCGACAGAGCTGCAGTTGTGACCTGTTTTTGTTGGTTATGTTGTCGTAGTGTCTAGTGGGGCGTATGGGGGAGGCTGTCTCCTCCAGTTAGGTGTTTGTCCCCTTGTGTGCTGAGTGTCTGTTTCTTGTCCAGTTCTGGCATCTCTCTCTCTCTCTCTGGCATCTCTCTCTCTCTCTGGCATCTCTCCCTCTCTCTCTCTCTCTCTCTCTCTCTCTGGCATCTCTCTGGCATCTCTCTCTCTGGCATCTCTCTCTGGTATCTCTACCTCTGGCATCTCTCTCTGGCATCTCTCTCTCTCTGGCATCTCTCTCTCTGGCATCTCTCTCTCTCTGGCATCTCTCTCTCTGGCATCTCTCCCTCTGGCATCTCTCTCTCATCTCTCTCAATTCAATTCAATTCAAGGGCTTTATTGGCGTGGGAAACATGTGTTAACATTGCCAAAGCAAGTGAGGTAGATAATATATAAAGTGAAATAAACAATAAAAAATAACAGTAAACATCACACATACAGAAGTTTAAAAACAATAAAGACATTACAAATGTCATATTATATATATACAGTGTTTTAACAATGTACAAATGGTAAAGGACACAAGATAAAATAAATAAGCATAGATATGGGTTGTATTTACAATGGTGCGTGTTCTTCACTGGTTGCCCTTTTCTCGTGGCAACAGGTCACAATCTTGCTGCTGTGATGGCAGACTGTGGTATTTCACCCAGTAGATATGGGAGTTTATCAAAATTGGATTTGTTTTCGAATTCTTTGTGGATCTGTGTAATCTGAGGGAAATATGTCTCCCTAATATGGTCATACATTGGGCAGGAGGTTAGGAAGTGCAGCTCAGTTTCCACCTCATTTTGTGGGCAGTGAGCACATAGCCTGTCTTCTCTTGAGAGCCTTGTCTGTCTCTCTCCCTCTCTCCCTCTCATCTCTCCCTCTCGGCGTATTATTGAGTAATACCATTGTAACATGTGCTTTGTAGTAAATCATTTCTGTACAATAATGTGCTACAGGAGGCACTGTAAGACGGCGTGTTGTTCTAGTCGTCTGATTGGTCTGCCGTGTGTGTCACTCAGGGCAAGAACGTGACGATTGGTCAGATGGGTTGGTTCCCCTGCAGTAAGGTCCAGCCCTTCATCTCTGTGAGTACCACTGACTTGAAGTCGATTACACATGTCATGCTATAGTTTATTATTTTAACCTTTATTTAACGAGGCAAGTCAGTTAAGAACAAATTCTTATTTTCAATGACGGCCTACCGGGGAACAGTGGGTTAACTGGTCTAGGAACAGTGGGTTAACTGGTCTAGGAACAGTGGGTTAACTGGTCTAGGAACAGTGGGTTAACTGGTCTAGGAACAGTGGGTTAACTGGTCTAGGAACAGTGGGTTAACTGGTCTAGGAACAGTGGGTTAACTGGTCTAGGAACAGTGGGTTAACTGGTCTAGGAACAGTGGGTTAACTGGTCTAGGAACAGTGGGTTAACTGGGAACAGTGGGTTAACTGGTCTAGGAACAGTGGGTTAACTGGTCTAGGAACAGTGGGTTAACTGGTCTAGGAACAGTGGGTTAACTGGTCTAGGAACAGTGGGTTAACTGGTCTAGGAACAGTGGGTTAACTGGTCTAGGAACAGTGGGGGTTAACTGGTCTAGGAACAGTGGGTTAACTGGTCTGGGAACAGTGGGTTAACTGGTCTAGGAACAGTGGGTTAACTGGTTAGGAACAGTGGGTCTAGGAACAGTGGGTTAACTGGTCTAGGAACAGTGAGTTAACTGGTCTAGGAACAGTGGGTTAACTGGTCTAGGAACAGTGGGTTAACTGGTCTAGGAACAGTGGGTTAACTGGTCTAGGAACAGTGGGTTAACTGGTCTAGGAACAGTGGGTTAACTGGTCTAGGAACAGTGGGTTAACTGGTCTAGGAACAGTGGGTTAACTGGTCTAGGAACAGTGGGTTAACTGGTCTAGGAACAGTGGGGGTTAGGAACAGTGGGTTAACTGGTCTAGGAACAGTGGGTTAACTGGTCTAGGAACAGTGGGTTAACTGGTCTAGGAACAGCGGGTTAACTGGTCTAGGAACAGTGGGTTAACTGGTCTAGGAACAGTGGGTTAACTGGCCTAGGAACAGTGGGTTAACTGGCCTAGGAACAGTGGGTTAACTGGCCTAGGAACAGTGGGTTAACTGCCTGTTCAGGGGCAGAACGACAGCTCGGGGGTTTTGAACTTGCAACCTTCCGGTTACTAGTCCAATGCTCTAACCACTAGGCTACCCTGCCGCCCCTCTAGCCAATCAGAGTCCATGTTATGGGTTTAGGCTACACCGTGTCTGGTATTGATAGAAATACCAACATACGTTTTACTAAGTGCTTCAGGAAGCATGGGTTGTGATCTCAAAACTGTCTGACCTCTGACCTCTCTTCCCAGAGACCAACTCCCGACCTATCCGACTTCCTATGGTGAGTAATGATACCGTTCTATTTACACCTGGTATCACTCATACTGATGCTCTAGATATGTACCACCTGGTATCACTCATACTGATGCTCTAGATATGTACCACCTGGTATCACTCATACTGATGCTCTAGATATGTACCACCTGGTATCACTCATACTGATGCTCTAGATATGTACCACCTGGTATCACTCATACCGATGCTCTAGATATGTACCACCTGGTATCACTCATATCGATGTTCTAGATATGTACCACCTGGTATCACTCATACCGATGCTCTAGATATGTACCACCTGGTATCACTCATATCGATGCTCTATATATGTACCACCTGGTATCACCCATACTGATGCTCTAGATATGCACCACCTGGTACCACTCATACTGATGCTCTAGATATGTACCACCTGGTATCACTCATACTGATGCTCTAGATATGTACCACATGGTATCACTCATACTGATGCTCTAGATATGTACCACCTGTTATCACTCATATCGATGCTCTAGATATGTACCACCTGGTATCACTCATACCGATGCTCTAGATATGTACCACCTGGTATCACTCATACTGATGCTCTAGATATGTACCACCTGGTATCACTCATACTGATGCTCTAGATATGTACCACCTGGTATCACTCATACTGATGCTCTAGATATGTACCACCTGGTATCACTCATACTGATGGTCTAGATATGTACCACCTGGTATCACTCATACTGATGCTCTAGATATGTACCACCTGGTATCACTCATATTGATGCTCTAGATATGTACCACCTGGTATCACTCATACTGATGCTCTAGATATGTACCACCTGGTATCACTCATACTGATGCTCTAGATATGCACCACCTGGTATCACTCATACCGATGCTCTAGATATGTACCACTTGGTATCACTCATACTGATGCTCTAGATATGTACCACCTGGTATCACTCATACTGATGCTCTAGATATTTACCACCTGGTATCACTCATACTGATGCTCTAGATATTTACCACCTGGTATCACTCATACTGATGCTCTAGATATTTACCACCTGGTATCACTCATACTGATGCTCTAGATATTTACCACCTGGTATCACTCATACTGATGCTCTAGATATGTACCACCTGGTATCACTCATACTGATGCTCTAGATATGTACCACCTGGTATCACTCATACTGATGCTCTAGATATGTACCACCTGGTATCACTCATACTGATGCTCTAGATATGTACCACCTGGTATCAGGTTTGGTCATTTAAGTGATTTGGGTTCTAGGTTTGCGGGGAACATGGACCGGTCAGCGGCGAAGAACCTCCTGATTTCACGGTCGGACGGAACGTTTCTGGTCCGCCAGAAAGACGGAGGAGAGTTCGCAATCAGCCTCAAGTGAGCCTGCCTCTTTTCTGGCCAATCAGAAAGGAGATGTCTAACAACTGGCAATCTTCCTCTCTCTCACACACACACACACACACACACACACACACACACACACACACACACACACACACACACACACACACACACACACACACACACACACACACACACACACACACACACACACACACACACACACACACACACACACATTCTTACTCTCTCACACACACGCACACTGATTCTCATTCACTCTGTCTCCTCCAGGTTTAACATGGACATCAGACACATCAAGATCACGTCAACAGAAGGCCTCTACCGCATCAACGAGAAGAAAGCATTCAAAGGGTTAATCGTACGTCATTCCCCTTCTTTCTCTCCTCGTCTCTCTGTCTACCCTCCTCGTCTCTCTGTCTACCCTCCTCATCTCTGTCTACCCTCCTCATCTCTCTCCCTCTTCCTCCCATCTCTCTGTCTACCCTCCTCGTCTCTTTCCCTCTTCCTCCCATCTCTCTGTCTACCCTCCTCATCTCTCTGTCTACCCTCCTCGTCTCTCTGTCTACCCTCCTCGTCTCTCTGTCTACCCTCCTCATCTCTCTGTCTACCCTCCTCGTCTCTCTGTCTACCCTCCTTGTCTCTCTGTCTACCCTCCTCGTCTCTCTGTCTACCCTCCTCGTCTCTCTGTCTACCCTCCTCGTCTCTCTGTCTACCCTCCTCGTCTCTCTGTCTACCCTCCTCGTCTCTCTGTCTACCATCCTCGTCTCTCTGTCTACCCTCCCCGTCTCTCTGTCTACCCTCCCCGTCTCTCTGTCTACCCTCCCCGTCTCTCTGTCTACCCTCCTCATCTCTCTGTCTACCCTCCTCATCTCTCTGTCTACCCTCCTCATCTCTGTCTACCCTCCTCATCTCTGTCTACCCTCCTCGTCTCTCTGTCTACCCTCGTCATCTCTCTGTCTACCCTCCTCATCTCTCTTTCTACCCTCCTCATCTCTCTGTC
>NW_025745342.1:110000-149017 GCF_021184085.1 Oncorhynchus gorbuscha
TAGGTCGGTCTGTTCCCAGCTAACTCCTGTCTCTCTGTCTGTAGGTCGGTCTGTTCCCAGCTAACTCCTGTCTCTCTGTCTGTAGGTCGGTCTGTTCCCAGCTAACTCCTGTCTCTCTGTCTGTAGGTCGGTCTGTTCCCAGCTAACTCCTGTCTCTCTGTCTGTAGGTCGGTCTGTTCCCAGCTAACTCCTGTCTCTCTGTCTGTAGGTCGGTCTGTTCCCAGCTAACTCCTGTCTCTCTGTCTGTAGGTCGGTCTGTTCCCAGCTAACTCCTGTCTCTCTGTCTGTAGGTCGGTCTGTTCCCAGCTAACTCCTGTCTCTCTGTCTGTAGGTCGGTCTGTTCCCAGCTAACTCCTGTCTCTCTGTCTGTAGGTCGGTCTGTTCCCAGCTAACTATGTAGAAGAGGATTACTCTGAATACTGCTGATGTCGCCTCACACCTTCACCGGTGTGACTACTGCTGATGTCTCCTCACTGTCACACCTGTGTGTGAAAGAGACAGTGTGTCCCAATTCAATCCCTACCCCTTCCAATGCCCCTAACCGGTGCAGTCAAAAATGTGATTTTACTGTTTAGTTTAAAAAAAAATTGAAGTTGAAGTAACACTCTGAAATTGTATTTTTTTTATTTTGAAATCAATGCTTGGAATTTCAGCCTGTTCAGGTGGGATGGAGTTTTTGACCCACAGCATGACATCACAATCTGATCAGATTTTTCTGACCAATGACCAGTCATCTTTTATTTGCATATGTCTCCACCTACTTTGAAGGGGTAAGCAGGGTAGGCTCTAGTGCAGAGATGGGCAACTCCAGTCCCACTGTTTCCCTAGCAAACACAGCTGATTAGACTGGCTGTGTTCTGAACTGAAGAACGTGATCATTGCATTACTGGAGTCAGGTGTCTTAGCTGGGGCTAAAGTGTGACACCAATCAGGCCCCCGAGGACTGGAGTTGCCCATCCCTGCTCTAGAGTCTAGACAATCCTATCCGCCAATCAGAGCTGTGCATGTAAATATATTTACATTTTTATCAACACACCGACAGAGCAGACAGAGCATTCCGATGGCTGAAGGAGGCTCAGGGAAATAAATTATAAAACATTTATTTGAAGTTATTTTCATGAAGTAAACACAGTGATTTATTAGACATCCAGTGATGATTTAAAATAAAAAAAATAAAAAGACTGCGTGGAGGCGTTAAATGTTTGATCTGCAAGATAGAGGCAATATGGTGGAAGATTTACCACCACCATAGAGAATGATAGAGGCTTTACCACCACCATAGAGAATGATAGAGGCTTTACCACCACCATAGAGAATGATAGAGGCTTTACCACCACCATAGAGAATGATAGAGGCTTTACCACCACCATAGAGAATGATAGAGGCTTTACCACCACCATAGAGAATGATAGAGGCTTTACCACCACCATAGAGAATGATAGAGGCTTTACCACCACCATAGAGAATGATAGAGGCTTTACCACCACCATAGAGAATGATAGAGGCTTTACCACCACCATAGAGAATGATAGAGGCTTTACCACCACCATAGACAATGATAGAGGCTTTACCACCACCATAGAGAATGATAGAGGCCTCTAGTGGCCAAAAGGTTGTATTAGCACGGGGCAGCACCATTGAGGGCTTCCACCATTTCAATGTAGTCAACTGGCTGGGACTTCCAACTTCATTGGCTGATCCCTACTGGTGACCCAGTTGGGAGTCATGTGCAGCCCGGGTCATCAGGAGGTATCAGCCAATCGTGGAGAAGAAAATGGGACTACTTCAAAATGGCCTCAATGGCACTGCCCATGATGTCACAGACGCCGTAGTGGGACGGATACAATGGCACTGCCCATGATGTCACAGACGCCGTAGTGGGAAGGATACAATGGCGCTGCCCATGATGTCACAGACGCCGTAGTGGGACGGATACAATGGCGCTGCCCATGATGTCACAGACGCCGTAGTGGGACGGATACAATGGCGCTGCCCATGATGTCACAGACGCCGTAGTGGGACGGATACAATGGCGATGCCCATGATGTCACAGACGCCGTAGTGGGATGGATACAATGTGATACGGCCTCTTTACAATCTCTATGACCCCCCCACTACACTACACACAGATACAGCCCTGGTCAGACGTGTTAACGTGGAGGGACCCCTGGCTTCCTCCTGTGTGTAGAACTCAATGCACCGATTCAATGTTTCTGCTGTGAATAAAACCTCTGACGCACCACGTGGTCTGTCTCTGTCATGTGAGGGCTTCCACCATTTCAATGTAGTCAACTATCTGGTCTATAGTAGTGCACTATAAAGGGATCTGGTCTATAGTAGTGCACTATAAAGGGATCTGGTCTATAGTAGTGTTCTATAAAAGGGATCTGGTCTATAGTAGTGTTCTATAAAAGGGATCTGGTCTATAGTAGTGTTCTATAAAAGGGATCTGGTCTATAGTAGTGCACTATATAGGGATCTGATCTATAGTAGTGCACTATAAAGGGAATAGGGTGCTGTGTGGGACACTTCCAGATAATAAAGCCAGTTAGAGATGGAGACAAATTAAACTAATATAAATATTTGTTTTTATTTCCAAACAATATCAAAACATTTCATCACTAGAACATCATCAATGTCTCCGCAAAACCCTGATCCAATGATCAACAAACTCAAGCCTTGTTAATACATAGGTGTGTGTGTGTGGTGTGTCCTCAGTCTTCTACTGGTAGTACAGCTCCAGGTTCTGCCCATCGTGGATCTCATCTGCAGACAGGTGAGTTAAGGAGAACAATGGTGGTGGTGGTGATGATCAATAGTCCCACACAAACACCATCCATATGCCAGATGTACCGTGTGTGTGTGTGTTTGTGTGTGTGTTTGTGTGTGTGTCAAATGTCTCGAGTTGCACAACCAAATCATTTCCCCGAGTGTCCCTCAATATAATGAACTAAACCAGGAAACTCCTCACTTTCAAGGCAATACTTCACCAACAGCATTTCTCAATAACAAAAACGTTGCTTACATGTAGAAACCCACTCTGACAATAACCATCAGATAAAGTGAGGAGGAGACATTCAAATGTTGCGGTTTGTTTCTCTCTCCTTACTATATCTAACAGTAGCAAAGCCTGGAAGGAAAGCAGACATGTTGGCTCAGTATCGCCCAGTTTACAGATTCCTCCCTGGTCAGAGTGAAACTGCTGTTCTAAGGGCTCAATAGTGTTCTATTTCCTCCTGGTTAAACAGCTGTTTGAGCATTCTCCGTCATGAATGCTGTTCTAAGGGCTCAATAGTGTTCTATTTCCTCCTGGTTAAACAGCTGTTTGAGCATTCTTAGTCATGAATGTTGTTCTGGAGGCAGCTCTACAGTGCTCACTAGCTGGCACAGCCACAAAGTCCTCCAATCTGATTTCACACTTAACCACCCTGTTGAACCTAATGCCTAACCCTAACCAAACTGTTGAACCTAATGCCTAACCACCCTGTTGAACCTAATGCCTAACCAAACTGTTGAACCTAATGCCTAACCCTAACCACACTGTTGAACATAATGACTAACCCTAATTTAAAACACCCTGTTGAACCTAATGCCTAACACCCTGTTGAACCTAATGCCTAACACCCTGTTGAACCTAATGCCTAACACCCTGTTGAACCTAATGCCTAACACCCTGTTGAACCTAATGCCTAACACCCTGTTGAACCTAATGCCTAACACCCTGTTGAACCTAATGCCTAACACCCTGTTGAACCTAATGCCTAACACCCTGTTGAACCTAATGCCTAACACCCTGTTGAACCTAATGCCTAACACCCTGTTGAACCTAATGCCTAACACCCTGTTGAACCTAATGCCTAACACCCTGTTGAACCTAATGCCTAACACCCTGTTGAACCTAATGCCTAACACCCTGTTGAACCTAATGCCTAACACCCTGTTGAACCTAATGCCTAACACCCTGTTGAACCTAATGCCTAACACCCTGTTGAACCTAATGCCTAACACCCTGTTGAACCTAATGCCTAACACCCTGTTGAACCTAATGCCTAACACCCTGTTGAACCTAATGCCTAACACCCTGTTGAACCTAATGCCTAACACCCTGTTGAACCTAATGCCTAACACCCTGTTGAACCTAATGCCTAACACCCTGTTGAACCTAATGCCTAACACCCTGTTGAACCTAATGCCTAACACCCTGTTGAACCTAATGCCTAACACCCTGTTGAACCTAATGCCTAACACCCTGTTGAACCTAATGCCTAACACCCTGTTGAACCTAATGCCTAACACCCTGTTGAACCTAATGTCTAACACCCTGTTGAACCTAATGCCTAACACCCTGTTGAACCTAATGCCTAACACCCTGTTGAACCTAATGCCTAACACCCTGTTGAACCTAATGCCTAACACCCTGTTGAACCTAATGCCTAACACCCTGTTGAACCTAATGCCTAACACCCTGTTGAACCTAATGCCTAACACCCTGTTGAACCTAATGCCTAACACACTGTTGAACCTAATGCCTAACACACTGTTGAACCTAATGCCTAACACACTGTTGAACTTAATGCCTAACACACTGTTGAACCTAATGCCTAACACACTGTTGAACCTAATGCCCAACCCTAATTTAACCACACTGTTGAACCTAATGCCTAACACACTGTTGAACCTAATGCCTAACACACTGTTGAACCTAATGCCTAACACACTGTTGAACCTAATGCCTAACACACTGTTGAACCTAATGCCTAACACACTGTTGAACCTAATGCCTAACACACTGTTGAACCTAATGCCTAACACACTGTTGAACCTAATGCCTAACACACTGTTGAACCTAATGCCTAACACACTGTTGAACCTAATGCCTAACACACTGTTGAACCTAATGCCTAACACACTGTTGAACCTAATGCCTAACACACTGTTGAACCTAATGCCTAACACACTGTTGAACCTAATGCCTAACACACTGTTGAACCTAATGCCTAACACACTGTTGAACCTAATGCCTAACACACTGTTGAACCTAATGCCTAACACACTGTTGAACCTAATGCCTAACACACTGTTGAACCTAATGCCTAACACACTGTTGAACCTAATGCCTAACACACTGTTGAACCTAATGCCTAACACACTGTTGAACCTAATGCCTAACACACTGTTGAACCTAATGCCTAACACACTGTTGAACCTAATGCCTAACACACTGTTGAACCTAATGCCTAACACACTGTTGAACCTAATGCCTAACACACTGTTGAACCTAATGCCTAACCCTAATTTAAAACACCAAAAAGCTCATTATTGTAAAAATGCATGAAAACAATATAGCCCCGTTTGACTTTGCCGCTGCTATGTCTAAGGGGAAATGGCCCAGTTGTGCCTCCTGGACGAGACTCACGACAATAAAACGCCATCCGGTGGTCAAACAGTGAAACTGCACTTCCGAGGGCTCAAAAAGGATACAGTCTCCCAGAGACACGTGGTCCTTGAATATGGTGTACCTGAGAGGAGAAAACAGGAAGTTAGTCACAGAGGAAGAACACGGCCTCGACCAGCTT
This sequence comes from Oncorhynchus gorbuscha, assembly GCF_021184085.1. NCBI lineage: Eukaryota > Metazoa > Chordata > Actinopteri > Salmoniformes > Salmonidae > Oncorhynchus > Oncorhynchus gorbuscha. The sequence goes on from NW_025745342.1 coordinate 115,577, forward strand.
CCTTCCGGAACGTTTCAGATAGAAATGACATGATTCCTTATTGTACATGTCACAGAGGAAGAACACAGCCTCGACCAGCTTCCTTCCGGAACGTTTCAGATAGAAATGACATGATTCCTTATTGTACATGTCACAGAGGAAGAACACAGCCTCGACCAGCTTCCTTCCGGAACGTTTCAGATAGAAATGACATGATTCCTTATTCTACATGTCACAGAGGAAGAACACAGCCTCGACCAGCTTCCTTCCGGAACGTTTCAGATAGAAATGACGTGATTCCTTATTCTACATGTCACAGAGGCTTGTAGGTTCTACATTTATACCTTAATATTCTAACACGTTACCCTGAATACAAACGTAGACGACACAGAGAACAGTCTGAAATATACACAGGAGGAAGAGAAGGAGAAGTGACTCGTCACTGGTTCCAAATATGCCACAACTAACAAGTTTCCGAGTGAAGCAGCGATCTAAATCAAAGTTTGTCACGTGACATATTTACAGGCTCTAACCAAGTGACATATTTACAGGCTCTAACCAACAGTGACTTACTTACAGGCTCTGACCAACAGTGACTTACTTACAGGCTCTAACCAACAGTGACTTACTTACAGGCTCTGACCAACAGTGACTTACTTACAGGCTCTGACCAACAGTGACTTACTTACAGGCTCTGACCAACAGTGACATATTGACAGGCTCTAACCAACAGTGACATACTTACTTACAGGCTCTGACCAACAGTGACTTACTTACTTACAGGCTCTAACCAACAGTGACTTACTTACTTACAGGCTCTAACCAACAGTGACTTACTTACTTACAGGCTCTAACCAACAGTGACTTACTTACAGGCTCTAACCAACAGTGACTTACTTACAGGCTCTAACCAACAGTGACTTACTTACAGGCTCTAACCAACAGTGACTTACTTACAGGCTCTAACCAACAGTGACTTACTTACAGGCTCTAACCAACAGTGACTTACTTACAGGCTCTAACCAACAGTGACTTACTTACAGGCTCTGACTAACAGTGACATACAGTGCCTTGCGAAAGTATTCGGCCCCCTTGAACTTTGCGACCTTTTGCCACATTTCAGGCTTCAAACATAAAGATATAAAACTGTATTTTTTGTGAAGAATCAACAACAAGTGGGACACAATCATGAAGTGGAACGACATTTATTGGATATTTCAAACTTTTTTAACAAATCAAAAACTGAAAAATTGGGTGTGCAAAATTATTCAGCCCCTTTACTTTCAGTGCAGCAAACTCTCTCCAGAAGTTCAGTGAGGATCTCTGAATGATCCAATGTTGACCTAAATGACTAATGATGATAAATACAATCCACCTGTGTGTAATCAAGTCTCCGTATAAATGCACCTGCACTGTGATAGTCTCAGAGGTCCGTTAAAAGCAAAGAGAGCATCATAAAGAACAAGGAACACACCAGGCAAGTCCGAGATACTGTTGTGAAGAAGTTTAAAGCCGGATTTGGATACAAAAATATTTCCCAAGCTTTAAACATCCCAAGGAGCACTGTGCAAGCGATAATATTGAAATGGAAGGAGTATCAGACCACAGCAAATCTACCAAGACCTGGCCGTCCCTCTAAACTTTCAGCTCATACAAGGAGAAGACTGATCAGAGATGCAGCCAAGAGGCCCATGATCACTCTGGATGAACTGCAGAGATCTACAGCTGAGGTGGGACACTCTGTCCATAGGACAACAATCAGTCGTATATTGCACAAATCTGGCCTTTATGGAAGAGTGACAAGAAGAAAGCCATTTCTTAAAGATATCCATAAAAAGTGTTGTTTAAAGTTTGCCACAAGCCACCCGGGAGACACACCCAACATGTGGAAGAAGGTGCTCTGGTCAGATGAAACCAAAATTGAACTTTTTGGCAACAATGCAAAACGTTATGTTTGGCGTAAAAGCAACACAGCTCATCACCCTGAACACACCATCCCCATTGTCAAACATGGTGGTGGCAGCATCATGGTTTGGGCCTGCTTTTCTTCAGCAGGGACAGGGAAGATGGTTCAAATTGATGGGAAGATGGATGGAGCCAAATACACGACCATTCTGGAAGAAAACCTGATGGAGTCTGCAAAAGACCTGAGACTGGGACGGAGATTTGTCTTCCAACAAGACAATGAGCCAAAACATAAACCAAAATCTACAATGGAATGGTTCAAAAATAAACATATCCAGGTGTTAGAATGGCCAAGTCAAAGTCCAGACCTGAATCCAATCGAGAATCTGTGGAAAGAACTGAAAACTGCTTTTCACAAATGCTCTCCATCCAACCTCACTGAGCTCGAGCTGTTTTGCAAGGAGGAATGGGAAAAAATGTCAGAGACATACCCCAAGCGACTTACAGCTGTAATCGCAGCAAAAGCTGGCGCTACAAAGTATTAACTTAAGGGGGCTGAATAATTTTGCACGCCCAATTTTTCAGTTTTTGATTTGTTAAAAAAGTTTGAAATATCCAATAAAATGTCATTCCACTTCATGATTGTGTCCCACTTGTTGTTGATTCTTCACAAAAAAATACAGTTTTATATCTTTATGTTTGAAGCCTGAAATGTGGCAAAAGGTTGCAAAGTTCAAGGGGGCCGAATACTTTCGCAAGGCACTGCACTTACTTACAGGCTCTAACCAACAGTGACATATTTACAGGCTCTAACCAACAGTGACTTACTTACAGGCTCTGACCAACAGTGACTTACTTACAGGCTCTGACCAACAGTGACTTACTTACAGGCTCTGACCAACAGTGACTTACTTACAGGCTCTGACCAACAGTGACTTACTTACAGGCTCTAACCAACAGTGACTTACTTACAGGCTCTGACCAACAGTGACTTACTTACAGGCTCTGACAAACAGTGACTTACTTACAGGCTCTGACAAACAGTGACTTACTTACAGGCTCTAACCAACAGTGACACATTTACAGGCTCTGACCAACAGTGACTTACTTACAGGCTCGGACCAACAGTGACATACTTACAGGCTCTAACCAACAGTGAATCACTTACTTACAGGCTCTAACCAACAGTGAATCACTTACTTACAGGCTCTAACCAACAGTGACATATTTACAGGCTCTGACCAACAGTGCAATTTTTAAGTCCCAAAAATAATAAAAGGTATTAGGTGAACAATAGATGATTAAAGAAATAATTAACTACATCTCAGTGCTAGAGGCGTCACTACAGACCCTGGTTCGATTCCAGGCCTCTACACCTGCATTGCTTGCAGTGTGGGGTTTTAGGCTGGGTTTCTGTACAGCACGTTGAGATATCAGCTGATGTAAGAAGGGCTTTATAAATACATTTGAATCACACCGTGACAGGAAGTGGAAGTCACGTAGGGTGACGCACTACTGGCCCAGCGCCGTCCGGGTTTGGCCTCAGTCGGCCGTCATTGTAGATAATCATTTGTTCCTAACTGACTTGTATAGTTAAATAAATAAATAAATACGGAATAAAAGTCCGTAGGCTAGGGAAGTGACTCGTCACTGGTCCGTAGGCTAGGGAAGTGACTCGTCACTGGTCCGTAGGCTAGGGAAGTGACTCGTCACTGGTCCGTAGGCTAGGGAAGTGACTCGTCACTGGTCCGTAGGCTAGGAAGTGACTCGTCACTGGTCCGTAGGCTAGGGAAGTGACTCGTCACTGGTCCGTAGGCTAGGGAAGTGACTCGTCACTGGTCCGTAGGCTAGGGAAGTGACTCGTCACTGGTCCGTAGGCTAGGGAAGTGACTCGTCACTGGTCCGTAGGCTAGGGAAGTGACTCGTCACTGGTCCGTAGGCTAGGGAAGTGACTCGTCACTGGTCCGTAGGCTAGGGAAGTGACTCGTCACTGGTCCGTAGGCTAGGGAAGTGACTCGTCACTGGTCCGTAGGCTAGGGAAGTGACTCGTCACTGGTCCGTAGGCTAGGGAAGTGACTCGTCACTGGTTCGTATGCTAGGGAAGTGACTCGTCACTGGTTTGTATGCTAGGGACTGTTCATTTCTTTCTCACCATTTCTTGAGTACGATCTTGTCCCACCGTGTGCCTGTTTGGGCAGCGATGAGCTTCTTCAGGTCTCCTATAGTGTCTTCTGAGCTGGAAAGGGTTAAGGCTGTACACAGATGACTGCTATAACGACATGTTGGTATAGTGTGTCTATGCCTGCAACCTCTGAAGGTTCAGCATCTAAATCTATATAACCCTAACCCTCGAAAAAGATCTGTAGTAATTTAGCCTTTACTTTTTTTTAAATGATGTCTTGCTAATATCACAACGATGCATTTTAACGTTCAGAACGAGCGTCTGGGATAAAATAAAAAGTATGTGGACACCTGCTCGTCGAACATCTCATTCCAAAATCATGGTCATTAATATGGAGTTGGTCTCCCCTTTGCTGCTATAACAGCCTCCGCTCTTCTGGGAAGGCTTTCCACTAGATGTTGGAACATTGCTGCTATAACAGCCTCCGCTCTTCTGGGAAGGCTTCCACTAGATGTTGGAACATTGCTGCGGCGGTTTGCTTCCATTCAGCCACAAGAGCACTAGTGAGGTCGGGGACTGATGTTGGGCAGTCGGCGTTCCAATTCATCCCATGGGGGTTGAGGTCAGGGCTCTGTGCAGGCCAGTCAAGTTCTTCCAAAACGATCTCAACAAACAATGTCGGTATGAACCTCGTTGTGCACGGGAGCATTGTCCAGCTGAAACAGGAGAGGGACTTCCCAAAACTGTTGAGACAGAGTTGGAAGCACAGAATCGTCTAGAATGTCATTGTGTGCTGTAGTGTTAAGATTTCCCTTCACTGGAACTAAGGGGCCCGAACCATGAAAAACAGTTCCAGACTATTACTCCTCCTCCACTTTACAGTTGGCACTATTGTGCTGCCATCCTGTTAGAAGATAACAGATTATTTTATTACAATGGTTAAATTGGATTTTCATTGTGTTCAATGGTGTTATTTGCCCCCTAGTGGCGCTTTCTGGTACTTAGAGAGACGACGCAAACAGGAAGTTCAGAATTTGTTTTGCACGCATAGAGCAGCTACAAACAAGGCTACGGTGCAGGTCTTTCAATGTAGTTATTTCTTGTCACGCTTCAGCCTTGGAAAAATATTTGTTTGTAAGTTCAATTCAAGCATTTAGCTAATGATGATAATCTTGTTATTGATAGAGTTTCTTACATATCAATGTTGGTTGCATTTACTCACAAATTGCAATGCCTTTTGTGTATGTCGTTAGCTGTATTACTTTGCTCATGCGTCATGCAAACGAATTGTAAAATATACAATACTGTAGTTTTGTTACTGTTTCTAGTGTAATGTGCTTTGTTATTCTACATAGATGGTTATACATTATTAGAGTAATGAAAGGAGCAATTACCATATGGTTAACAATTAGCTATATGGTTTGGCATCATGCCAGATGCATGGTACCTTAGCACGTGGTTTGTATTTATGCAACTTCAAATGTTTAATGTACAGCTACAGTATGTCGGTAGTATGTCGGTGTGAATTGAACACTAAAGTATATTCTTTTCTGTATTTTGCAGTTTCACAACATAAACGTTTTCAATATATTCATTCAAGAAAAGTCACGCCTTGGGAGTTTTATTGAAGACTTAGTTGTTAGCTATCTGTCTAGTTTTGCATGGGAACGCAACTCAAGGGCAGAATAACTATGCACCAAAACGGTCGGACTGCCAGATGGTGAAGCGTGATTCATCACTCCAGAAAAGGCATTTCCACTGCGCCGGCCCAATGGTGGCGAGCTTTCCACCATTCCAGCCGACGCTGGGCATCATAGTGATCTTAGGGTTATGTGTGGCTGCTCGGCCATGGAAACCCATTTCGTGAAGCTCCTGACGAACAGTTCTTGCTGAGGCAGTTTGGAACTCGGAAGTAAGTGTTGCAACCGAGGACAATTTTTAACGCGCTGCAGCGGTCCCGTTCTGTGAGCTTGTATGGCTTACCACTTCGCGGCCGGGACAGCTAGAGCAAGGCAGGAATTTGACTAACTTACTTGTTGGAAAGGTGGCATCCTATGATGATGCCACATTGAAAGTCACTGAGCTCTTCAGTAAGGTCATTCTACTGCCAATGTTTGTCTATGGAGATTGCATGGCGGTGCGCTCGATTTTATACACCCGTCAGCAGCGGGCGTGGCAGAAATAGCCGAATCCACTCATTTGAAGGGGTATTCACATACTATTGTAACAGTGTGTTACTATCGCCAATAGGCGCTAAATCAGATGCAGTCTGTGAATGGCGTAGGCTAGTCTGTGCTGTAAGACTAGCATGGTGGTCAGCTTAGTAAAAGGATACTTGCACTTCACCCGGACCTTCTTGCCCAGCCGATCATTGCAAACCACCTCAATCATCCTGATCCGCAGAGAGAGACGGGGAGAGTTGGTTGAGACAGCGGTACAGTATGACGACACCGTCAACATACGATAAACACTATTTTCAAACAACTTCGATATGGAAGCGACTTTTTCGTAGCAGGTCAGAACTTAAAGCGGGTTAGGATAATTAACGTAGTCGGTTAGGAGACTGAGGTTAAGACGGGTTAGCGAAAAATGCTCTCATAACCTGCTGCGAAAATCACTTCGTATCGAAGTGGCGTGAAACAGCACACAGTTTAAACTAACTTGCGAACTTTAGTTGTTTACACAACAGTGGTGATTGCAATATAAGGATGATGTTCCAGTTGTTTGTCATTACAACTCCAATAATGTAATGTTACTTAGCAGCTAACATAACAGCAAGGACAATAAACGTTATGTTGTCATGTGGAGTTGGCTAATGTTAGCAGAGCTAGTTAGCGCTTAATCAACAACCACTGAAAAAATTAAATAAAGCATTACGTCTTAGATATTGAAGTTTCCTCACGTTTATTGGTCTATACCATTGATAAAATACCGTATAAGTACAGATATTACCTTATTGATAGCTAGTCGTTAGCGAAAGTCAGAATCGTTTCAGCCTGTGTAGTCGTAAAGCGTTCCGCTTTGTGTACAACGAGAAAACGCACCAATGAAACATCTAAACGGATGATTGACGTGGCGACGTCAAGGCCTCTCATAGGGTGACATGTCAAGAGAAGGCGGGCACTGCAATATTCAGCTATGCCGTAAATCAACCAGAAGTGCTGCGAATAGTTGCAATGAAATAACAAATGCGGTCACATCAGTCTATAAGGGATTTTTTTTTTATACTGTAGATCAGTGGAATAAACAGCCGAAATGATATCAACATACCATTCGATTAAATCCAATGTAGTTTATCATGAGAAATACATGTCTAATGCAACAACAACAAAACACATGTAAAAGCAACCCTTCTAGAAAAGTGAAGAATATTCTAAACATGTCTCTTTGACACCTGGCGGATGGAAGGTGCAACAACAGAATCAGCAGCAGACGTTTTCTTACAGCCGCAATCTACGAGCCACCAGAGGAGTGACTTGCACAGTTTTGAAAGCAAGCAGGGAAAATGGCAGACGGCGAGGACGAGAAGCTACCGTCCGGGTGGGAAAAGCGGATGAGCCGCAGTTCCAGTAGGTTGAGAGCGATAACTAGCTGTATCATCGCGAACAATTTGTCGCTGGTGCACAAACCACTTGCATGGCAAAGTACCGCCCGAACCCAAATGCTAGCGTTAGCGACGTAGCTAAATTACTAGCTAACTAGCTACTAGGTTGGTTGTAATCTTGTTGCATCGTTAGGTGGTGACTCATGTTTATTTGTGAATTGTGTCTTATGGTTATTCGTTTGACTAGTGCGTGTATCAAAAGCTATCATCTGGTGTTGTTTAGTTAGCCAGTCATTACCCTCACGACTAACCCAGCAAGCTAGCCTAACTAGCAACGGCGCGTGCATGTTTTGACAACTGTTCAACGTACTATGCATTGGACAGTAACTTATTTCATAATCAAATTCTTAGGAATATATGTATTGGAAGATAGACTGTTGTATGGGGTGTCGTCATTTTGAGTTGGTCAGTTTATTCATGAATGTCCATTCATTCATTTCACGCCAGCTCGCGAGGTAGCAGAAAATAACAAGGCCCATAACAATGACGTCATTTTGTCCCGCGCCTTGGGACCATTCCGACACCTGTGTTAGGATGGCGGGTTTCTGCCCAGTGAGCAGAAGTTAAATATTTATTTTCTCAACGCCTTCTTCAGCATAATATCATTAAAAGTGGCTGAAGACGACCAACTGAGATTAGACTAAAGCAAAATGCTTTTATCTGTGTAGGTTCATGGTTTTATCTGTGTAGGTTCATGCTTTTATCTGTGTAGGCTCATGCTTTTATCTGTGTAGGCTCATGCTTTTATCTGTGTAGGCTCATGCTTTTATCTGTGTAGGCTCATGCTTTTATCTGTGTAGGCTCATGCTTTTATCTGTGTATGCTCATGCTTTTATCTGTGTAGGCTCATGCTTTTATCTGTGTAGGCCCCTGCTTTTATCTGTGTAGGCTCATGGTTTTATCTGTGTAGGCTCATGGTTTTATCTGTGTAGGCTCATGGTTTTATCTGTGTAGGTTCATGGTTTTATCTGTGTAGGTTCATGGTTTTATCTGTGTAGGTTCATGCTTTTATCTGTGTAGGTTCACACTTATCTGTGTAGATTAATGCACATGAAGGAAAGGACTTAAGTTGTAGCATCAGCTCCCTCTTTCTCATCCCCCAAACCAACACCTCTCCTCTCTCTTCCCATACTCCCCGTCCTTTCTCTCCCTCCCCGTCCTTTCTCTCCATTCTCTCCCTCCCCGTCCTCTTTCTCTCCCCCGTCCTCTTTCTCTCCCTCCCATCTCCCCTGTCCTCTCTCCCTCCCTTCTCCCCCACCCCCCTCTTCCTCCCCCTCTCTCCCGCCCTCCTCTCCCATCCTCTTTCTCCCTCCTCCCTTTCCTAGGTAGAGTGTACTACTTTAACCACATCACCAATGCCAGCCAGTGGGAGCGTCCGGTGGGGTCAGGTAGGTCGCCCAGCAGCTAAGGGGATGGACCTGTAGCTGACAGGTCACGGTTAGAATCCCTGGTGGGGCACTGTAAAATTAAACGGGGGGGGGTTGCTGGCCCTTAACCCAACAACATACTGGCTCCTAACCCAACAACATGCTGGCCCTTAACCCAACAACATGCTGGCCCTTAACCCAACAACATGCTGGCCCTTAACCCAACAGCATGCTGGCCCTTAACCCAACAGCATGCTGGCCCTTAACCCAACAGCATGCTGGCCCTTAACCCAACAGCATGCTGGCCCTTAACCCAACAGCATGCTGGCCCTAACCCAACAGCATGCTGGCCCTTAACCCAACAGCATGCTGGCCCTTAACCCAACAGCATGCTGGCCCTTAACCCAACAGCATGCTGGCCCTTAACCCAACAGCATGCTGGCCCTTAACCCAACAGCATGCTGGCCCTTAACCCAACAGCATGCTGGCCCTTAACCCAACAACATGCTAGCCCTTAACCCAACAGCATGCTGGCCCTTAACCCAACAGCATGCTGGCCCTTAACCCAACAGCATACTGGCCCTTAACCCAACAACATGCTGGCCCTTAACCCAACAGCATACTGGCCCTTAACCCAACAGCATGCTGGCCCTTAACCCAACAGCATGCTGGCCCTTAACCCAACAGCATGCTGGCCCTTAACCCAACAGCATGCTGGCCCTTAACCCAACAGCATACTGGCCCTTAACCCAACAACATGATGGCCCTTAACCCAACAGCATACTGGCTCTCTCCATCCAGGGGCGCTGCACTATGGTTTGACCCTGTGCTGCTCCTCTGCTGTGTGTGAAGTGTGCTGCTCCTCTACTGTGTGTGAAGTGTGCTGCTCCTCTACTGTGTGTGAAGTGTGCTGCTCCTCTACTGTGTGTGAAGTGTGCTGCTCCTCTACTGTGTGTGAAGTGTGCTGCTCCTCTACTGTGTGTGAAGTGTGCTGCTCCTCTACTGTGTGTGAAGTGTGCTGCTCCTCTACTGTGTGTGAAGTGTGCTGCTCCTCTACTGTGTGTGAAGTGTGCTGCTCCTCTACTGTGTGTGAAGTGTGCTGCTCCTCTACTGTGTGTGAAGTGTGCTGCTCCTCTACTGTGTGAATTGTGCTGCTCCTCTACTGTGTGTGAAATGTGCTGCTCCTCTACTGTGTGAAATGTGCTGCTCCTCTACTGTGTGTGAAGTGTGCCTCTCCTCTACTGTGTGAAGTGTGCTGCTCCTCTACTGTGTGTGAAGTGTGTCTCTCCTCTACTGTGTGAAGTGTGCTGCTCCTCTACTGTGTGAAGTGTGCTGCTCCTCTACTATGTGAAGTGTGCTGCTCCTCTGCTGTGTGTGAAATGTGCTGCTCCTTTGCTGTGTGTGAAGTGTGCTGCTCCTCTGCTGTGTGTGAAGTGTGCTGCTCCTCTGCTGTGTGTGAAATGTGCTGCTCCTCTACTGTGTGAAGTGTGCCTCTCCTCTACTGTGTGTGAAATGTGCCTCTCTTCTACTGTGTGTGAAGTGTGCCTCTCCTCTACTGTGTGAAGTGTTCCTCTCCTCTACTGTGTGAAGTGTGCTGCTTCTCTCTACTGTGTGTGTAGTGTGCCTCTCCTCTACTGTGTGAAGTGTGCCTCTCCTCTACTGTGCGAAGTGTGCCACTCCTCTACTGTGTGAAGTGTGCCTCTCCTCTGCTGTGTGAAGTGTGCCTCTCTGCTGTGTGAAGTGTGCTGCTCCTCTACTGTGTGTGAAGTGTGCTGCTCCTCTACTGTGTGTGAAGTGTGTCTCTCCTCTACTGTGTGAAGTGTGCTGCTCCTCTACTGTGTGAAGTGTGCTGCTCCTCTACTATGTGAAGTGTGCTGCTCCTCTGCTGTGTGTGAAATGTGCTGCTCCTTTGCTGTGTGTGAAGTGTGCTGCTCCTCTGCTGTGTGTGAAGTGTGCTGCTCCCTCTGTGTGTGAAATGTGCTGCTCCTCTACTGTGTGAAGTGTGCCTCTCCTCTACTGTGTGTGAAATGTGCCTCTCTTCTACTGTGTGTGAAGTGTGCCTCTCCTCTACTGTGTGAAGTGTTCCTCTCCTCTACTGTGTGAAGTGTGCTGCTTCTCTCTACTGTGTGTGTAGTGTGCCTCTCCTCTACTGTGTGAAGTGTGCCTCTCCTCTACTGTGCGAAGTGTGCCACTCCTCTACTGTGTGAAGTGTGCCTCTCCTCTGCTGTGTGAAGTGTGCCTCTCTGCTGTGTGAAGTGTGCTGCTCCTCTACTGTGTGTGAAGTGTGCTGCTCCTCTACTGTGTGTGAAGTGTCCTGCTCCTCTACTGTGTGTGAAGTGTGCTGCTCCTCTACTGTGTGTGAAGTGTGCTGCTCCTCTAGTGTGTAAAGTGTGCCTCTCCTCTACTGTGTGTAAAGTGTGCCTCTCCTCTACTGTGTGTGAAGTGTGCTGCTCCTCTACTGTGTGTGAAGTGTGCTGCTCCTCTACTGTGTGTGAAGTGTGCTGCTCCTCTACTGTGTGTGAAGTGTGCTGCTCCTCTACTGTGTGTGAAGTGTGCTGCTCCTCTACTGTGTGTGAAGTGTGCTGCTCCTCTACTGTGTGTGAAGTGTGCTGCCCCTCTACTGTGTGTGAAGTGTGCTGCCCCTCTACTGTGTGTGAAGAGTGCTGCTCCTCTACTGTGTGTGAAGTGTGCTGCTCCTCTACTGTGTGTGAAGTGTGCTGCTCCTCTACTGTGTGTGAAGTGTGCTGCTCCTCTACTGTGTGTGAAGTGTGCTGCTCCTCTACTGTGTGAAGTGTGCCTCTTCTCTACTGTGTGTGAAGTGTGCTGCTTCTCTCTACTGTGTGAAGTGTGCTGCTCCTCTACTGTGTGTGAAGTGTGCCTCTCCTCTACTGTGTGTGAAGTGTGTCGCTCCTCTACTGTGTGTGAAGTGTGCCGCTCCTCTACTGTGTGTGAAGTGTGCCGCTCCTCTACTGTGTGTGAAGTGTGCCTCTCCTCTACTGTGTGTGAAGTGTGCCGCTCCTCTACTGTGTGAAGTGTGCCGCTCCTCTACTGTGTGAAGTGTGCCGCTCCTCTACTGTGTGAAGTGTGCTGCTGTTTGGGGGGATGAGAAGAAGACACTTTGTTGGAGCATCATATGAACAATTAAGTTGTATTGGTGATGAGGGAAAAACTGTTTTTCTGTATTGTGGGTGAAGGGAGGGGACAATACATTTGTATTGTGGGTGAAGGGAGGGGACAATACATTTGTATTGTGGGTGAAGGGAGGGGACAATACATTTGTATTGTGGGTGAAGGGAGGGGACAATACATTTGTATTGTGGGTGAAGGGAGGGGACAATACATTTGTATTGTGGGTGAAGGGAGGGGACAATACATTTGTATTGTGGGTGAAGGGAGGGGACAATACATTTGTATTGTGGGTGAAGGGAGGGGACAATACATTTGTATTGTGGGTGAAGGGAGGGGACAATACATTTGTATTGTGGGTGAAGGGAGGGGACAATACATTTGTATTGTGGGTGAAGGAGGGGACAATACATTTGTATTGTGGGTGAAGGAGGGGACAATACATTTGTATTGTGGGTGAAGGGAGGGGACAATACATTTGTATTGTGGGTGAAGGGAGGGGACAATACATTTGTATTGTGGGTGAAGGGAGGGGACAATACATTTGTATTGTGGGTGAAGGGAGGGGACAATACATTTGTATTGTGGGTGAAGGGAGGGGACAATACATTTGTATTGTGGGTGAAGGGAGGGGACAATACATTTGTATTGTGGGTGAAGGGAGGGGACAATACATTTGTATTGTGGGTGAAGAAGGAGGGACAATACATTTGTATTGTGGGTGAAGGAGGGACAATACATTTGTATTGTGGGTGAAGGAGGGGACAATACATTTGTATTGTGGGTGAAGGGAGGGGACAATACATTTGTATTGTGGGTGAAGGAGGGGACAATACATTTGTATTGTGGGTGAAGGAGGGGACAATACATTTGTATTGTGGGTGAAGGGAGGGGACAATACATTTGTATTGTGGGTGAAGGGAGGGGACAATACATTTGTATTGTGGGTGAAGGAGGGGACAATACATTTGTATTGTGGGTGAAGGGAGGGGACAATACATTTGTATTGTGGGTGAAGGGAGGGGACAATACATTTGTATTGTGGGTGAAGGAGGGACAATACATTTGTATTGTGGGTGAAGGAGGGGACAATACATTTGTATTGTGGGTGAAGGAGGGGACAATACATTTGTATTGTGGGTGAAGGAGGGACAATACATTTGTATTGTGGGTGAAGGAGGGGACAATACATTTGTATTGTGGGTGAAGGAGGGGACAATACATTTGTATTGTGGGTGAAGGGAGGGGACAATACATTTGTATTGTGGGTGAAGGGAGGGGACAATACATTTGTATTGTGGGTGAAGGGAGGGGACAATACATTTGTATTGTGGGTGAAGGGAGGGGACAATACATTTGTATTGTGGGTGAAGGAGGGGACAATACATTTGTATTGTGGGTGAAGGGAGGGGACAATACATTTGTATTGTGGGTGAAGGGAGGGGACAATACATTTGTATTGTGGGTGAAGGGAGGGGACAATACATTTGTATTGTGGGTGAAGGAGGGGACAATACATTTGTATTGTGGGTGAAGGGAGGGGACAATACATTTGTATTGTGGGTGAAGGAGGGGACAATACATTTGTATTGTGGGTGAAGGGAGGGGACAATACATTTGTATTGTGGGTGAAGGGAGGGGACAATACATTTGTATTGTGGGTGAAGGAGGGGACAATACATTTGTATTGTGGGTGAAGGGAGGGGACAATACATTTGTATTGTGGGTGAAGGGAGGGGACAATACATTTGTATTGTGGGTGAAGGGGAGGGGACAATACATTGGTATTGTGGGTGAAGGGAGGGGACAATACAGTTGTGAAGGGAGGGGACAATACATTTGTATTGTAGGTGAAGGGAGTTGACAATACAGTTGTGAAGGGAGGGGACAATACAGTTGTGAAGGGAGGGGACACTACATTTGTATTGTAGGTGAAGGGAGGGGACAATACAGTTGTGAAGGGAGGGGACAATACAGTTGTGAAGGGAGGGGACAATACAGTTGTGAAGGGAGGGGACAATACAGTTGTGAAGGGAGGGGACAATACAGTTGTGAAGGGAGGGGACAATACAGTTGTGAAGGGAGGGGACAATACAGTTGTGAAGGGAGGGGACAATACAGTTGTGAAGGGAGGGGACAATACAGTTGTGAAGGGAGGGGACAATACATTTGTATTGTAGGTGAAGGGAGGGGACAATACATTTGTGAAGGGAGGGGACAATACATTTGTGAAGGGAGGGGACAATACAGTTGTGAAGGGAGGGGACAATACAGTTGTGAAGGGAGGGGACAATACAGTTGTGAAGGGAGGGGACAATACAGTTGTGAAGGGAGGGGACAATACAGTTGTGAAGGGAGGGGACAATACAGTTGTGAAGGGAGGGGACAATACAGTTGTGAAGGGAGGGGACAATACAGTTGTGAAGGGAGGGGACAATAAAGTTGTATTGAATTGTAGGTGATGGGAGTGGCGAGCCAGACAAGGTGCGTTGTTCCCACCTCCTGGTGAAGCACAGCCAATCGCGTCGCCCGTCCTCCTGGAGGGAGGAGAATATCACACGCTCCAAAGAGGAGGCCCTCGACCTCATACAAAGTGAGTAGTTGGGGGAAAGAGTTGGTGTGACAACATTTGATCTAATGTTTGACCATCTCTGGGTGTGTTGAGAGAGATGGTGAGACAGTTTGATAAACTACGTGCATGTCAAGTCAGATGTTATTGGTCACATACACATGGTTAGCAGATGTTATTGGTCACATGGTTAGCAGATGTTATTGGTCACATACACACAGTTAGCAGATGTTATTGGTCACATGGTTAGCAGATGTTAATGGTCACATACACACAGTTAGCAGATGTTATTGGTCACATGGTTAGCAGATGTTATTGGTCACATGGTTAGCAGATGTTACTGGTCACATACACACAGTTAGCAGATGTTATTGGTCACATGGTTAGCAGATGTTATTGGTCACATGGTTAGCAGATGTTATTGGTCACATGGTTAGCAGATGTTATTGGTCACATGGTTAGCAGATGTTATTGGTCACATGGTTAGCAGATGTTATTGGTCACATGGTTAGCAGATGTTACTGGTCACATACACATGGTTAGCAGATGTTATTGGTCACATGGTTAGCAGATGTTATCGGTCACATACACACAGTTAGCAGATGTTACTGGTCACATACACACGGTTAGCAGATGTTACTGGTCACATACACACGGTTAGCAGATGTTATTGGTCACATACACATGGTTAGCAGATGTTATTGGTCACATACACATGGTTAGCAGATGTTATTGGTCACATACACACAGTTAGCAGATGTTACTGGTCACATACACACAGTTAGCAGATGTTATTGGTCACATGGTTAGCAGATGTTATTGGTCACATGGTTAGCAGATGTTATTGGTCACATGGTTAGCAGATGTTATTGGTCACATGGTTAGCAGATGTTATTGGTCACATGGTTAGCAGATGTTATTGGTCACATACACACAGTTAGCAGATGTTAATGGTCACATACACATGGTTAGCAGATGTTATTGGTCACATGGTTAGCAGATGTTATTGGTCACATACACACAGTTAGCAGATGTTACTGGTCACATACACACAGTTAGCAGATGTTACTGGTCACATAGACACGGTTAGCAGATGTTATTGGTCACATAGACATGGTTAGCAGATGTTATTGGTCACATACACACAGTTAGCAGATGTTATTGGTCACATACACACAGTTAGCAGATGTTACTGGTCACATACACACAGTTAGCAGATGTTATTGGTCACATGGTTAGCAGATGTTATTGGTCACATGGTTAGCAGATGTTATTGGTCACATGGTTAGCAGATGTTATTGGTCACATGGTTAGCAGATGTTATTGGTCACATACACACAGTTAGCAGATGTTATTGGTCACATACACACAGTTAGCAGATGTTATTGGTCACATACACACAGTTAGCAGATGTTATTGGTCACATGGTTAGCAGATGTTATTGGTCACATACACACAGTTAGCAGATGTTACTGGTCACATACACACAGTTAGCAGATGTTATTGGTCACATGGTTAGCAGATGTTATTGGTCACATGGTTAGCAGATGTTATTGGTCACATACACATGGTTAGCAGATGTTATTGGTCACACGGTTGGCAGATGTTATTGGTCACACGGTTGGCAGATGTTATTGGTCACATGGTTAGCAGATGTTATTGGTCACATTCACATGGTTAGCAGATGTTATTGGTCACACGGTTAGCAGATGTTATTGGTCACATTCACATGGTTAGCAGAAGTTATTGGTCACACGGTTAGCAGATGTTATTGGTCACATTCACAGGGTTATCAGATGTTATTGGTCACATTCACAGGGTTATCAGATGTTATTGGTCACATTCACATGGTTAGCAGAAGTTATTGGTCACATGGTTAGCGGATGTTATTGGTCACATTCACAGTTATCAGATGTTATTGGTCACATACACACGGTTAGCAGATGTTATTGTGAGTGTAGTGAAATGCTTGTGCTTCTAGTTCCGACTGCAGTAATACCTAACATGTAATCTAACAATTCCAATACAACGGCCTAATACACACACATCTGAGTAAAGGGATGGAATCACAATATATACATATAAATACATGGATGAGCGATGACCGAGCTACATGGGCTAAGATGCAATAAATAGTATAGAATTAGGCAGTAAGGCCTGAGGGTTGTGGTATATGGCCAACATGAATATATACATATAACATGATGTTGCACTGTGTGTAATTACCATGTTGCACTGTGTGTAATTAACATGTTGCACTGTGTGTAATTACCATGTTGCACTGTGTGTAATTACCATGTTGCACTGTGTGTAATTAACATGTTGCACTGTGTGTAATTACCATGTTGCACTGTGTGTAATTACCATGTTGCACTGTGTGTAATTACCATGTTGCACTGTGTGTAATTACCATGTTGCACTGTGTGTAATTAACATGTTGCACTGTGTGTAATTACCATGTTGCACTGTGTGTAATTAACATGATGTTGCACTGTGTGTAATTAACATGTTGTTGCACTGTGTAATTACCATGTTGCACTGTGTGTAATTACCATGTTGCACTGTGTGTAATTACCATGTTGCACTGTGTGTAATTACCATGTTGCACTGTGTGTAATTACCATGTTGCACTGTGTGTAATTACCATGTTGCACTGTGTGTAATTAACATGTTGCACTGTGTGTAATTAACATGTTGTTGCACTGTGTGTTATTACCATGTTGCACTGTGTGTAATTACCATGTTGCACTGTGTGTAATTAACATGTTGCACTGTGTGTTATTACCATGTTGCACTGTGTGTAATTACCATGTTGCACTGTGTGTAATTACCATGTTGCACTGTGTGTAATTACCATGTTGCACTGTGTGTAATTACCATGTTGCACTGTGTGTAATTACCATGTTGCACTGTGTGTAATTAACATGTTGCACTGTGTGTAATTAACATGTTGCACTGTGTGTAATTAACATGTTGCACTGTGTGTAATTAACATGTTGTTGCACTGTGTGTAATTACCATGTTGCACTGTGTGTAATTAACATGTTGTTGCACTGTGTGTAATTAACATGTTGTTGCACTGTGTGTAATTAACATGTTGTTGCACTGTGTGTTATTACCATGTTGCACTGTGTGTAATTAACATGTTGTTGCACTGTGTGTAATTAACATGTTGTTGCACTGTGTGTAATTAACATGTTGTTGCACTGTGTGTAATTAACATGTTGTTGCACTGTGTGTAATTACCATGTTGTTGCACTGTGTGTAATTAACATGTTGCACTGTGTGTAATTAACATGTTGCACTGTGTGTAATTAACATGTTGTTGCACTGTGTGTAATTAACATGTTGTTGCACTGTGTGTAATTAACATGTTGTTGCACTGTGTGTAATTAACATGTTGTTGCACTGTGTGTAATTAACATGTTGTTGCACTGTGTGTAATTAACATGTTGTTGCACTGTGTGTAATTAACATGTTGCACTGTGTGTAATTACCATGTTGCACTGTGTGTAATTAACATGTTGTTGCACTGTGTGTAATTAACATGTTGTTGCACTGTGTGTAATTAACATGTTGTTGCACTGTGTGTAATTAACATGTTGTTGCACTGTGTGTAATTACCATGTTGCACTGTGTGTTATTACCATGTTGCACTGTGTGTAATTAACATGTTGCACTGTGTGTAATTAACATGTTGTTGCACTGTGTGTAATTAACATTTTGTTCCACTGTGTGTAATTAACATTTTGTTGCACTGTGTGTAATTAACATGTTGTTGCACTGTGTGTTATTAACATGTTGTTGCACTGTGTGTTATTACCATGTTGTTGCACTGTGTGTTATTACCATGTTGCACTGTGTTTAATTAACATGTTGCACTGTTTAATTAACATGTTGCGCTGTGTGTAATTAACATGTTGCACTGTGTTTAATTACCATGTTGCACTGTGTGTAATTAACATGTTGCACTGTGTGTTGTTAACATGTTGTAGTGTAAGTGTTACATAACATGGTGTGTGTGTGTGTTAACATGTTGCAGAGTACATAGAGCAGATGCAGTCAGGAGAGGAGGAGTTTGAGGCTCTGGCCTCTCAGTTCAGTGACTGCAGCTCCGCACGCAACGGAGGAGACCTGGGACTGTTCGGCAGAGGTAACACACACACACACACATACACACACACACACACACACACACACACACACACACACACACACACACACACACACACACACACACACACACACACACACACACACACACACACACACACACACATACACACACACACACACACGGTCAAATGGAAAATATACTATCCACTCCCACACACAAGCATGCAATCACAGACAGGCACAAAGTTTTCTGTTTTCGTTGTGACAGAGGTGTGTGTGTGTTTCAGGTCAGATGCAGAAGCCGTTTGAGGATGCGTCCTTTGCTCTGAAGGTGGGAGACATGAGTGGTCCGGTGTTCACCGATTCTGGAGTTCACGTCATCCTTCGCACGGGATAGAGACAAGGCTCTGATACTCCCTGAATACCCCCGTCACACCCCATCACCCCTGAATACCCCATCACCCCTGAATACTCCCTGAATACCCCCGTCACACCCCATCACCCCTGAATACTCCCTGAATACCCCCATCACCCCCTGAATACTCCCTGAATACCTCCGTCACACCCCATCACCCCCTGAATACTCCCTGAATACCCCCATCACCCCTGAATACTCCCTGAATACCTCCGTCACACCCCATCACCCCTTGAATACCCCCATCACCCCTTGAATACCCCATCACACCCCATCACCCCCTGAATACCCCCATCACCCCTTGAATACCCCCCGTCACCCCACCACTCCCTGAATAGCTCCATCACCCCCTGAATACTCCCATCACCCCTGAATACCGCCTGAACACCCCCTCCACCCCGGAAAACCCCTCCTATATCCCACCCCCTCAAATACCCCCTCTTGTCCTCCCTACTACCCTTAGAAGCCCCCCCACACCGTTCTGTTCTATATGCAACTTTACACTGACACCATCAACACCCCTTATCCCCTGTATCCATTGCCATGGCTACATCGTTGTGTGTGTGAAAATAAGAGACCTGTCGTTAGTGACTGACTGACTGAGCGAATGAGTGTGAGTCTGTGTGTTCACATGGACCATTACCCCTCCACCCCTACTTTATCGTGTCCCTTCTCTGTTTGCCAAGGCATTATTCTCTCTCGATGATAACATGTCAGATGGTTAGTGGTAGACCAGTGTTCAATACTCTCTCATAGGAGACCGACACGTAGAAGGCTGACTCATGGGATTATTTAAATGGCTTTCCCTTAGGTTGGAAAATAGTCAGGGCACAGTCCACTCTGTCTGCCATGTTTGTAGTCCCCCCCCATTCCATTTACTGCTTCACTGTATCTTCTATGTTCCAGGGAACTACATTACCCAGTATGCATGTGGGGAAGTGTTTTTGTAAGCTTGAATCTGCCAAGAGGCACTTCATATGATCTGTTCATCTCCCACCATTAAAGGACTCTTATTTTGTAAACCTGTCTCTGGACTTTTATTTTTGGGGTGTCTGTCTGACGCTGCTGCTACTGTGTGTTCAGTTCAATAAACGTTGCATAACAGTTTGTATTAAATGACCCATTTCCCCTAAACACTGATCACCGTCCTTTTAATGGCCTTTCAGATGTAGTATGTTTGCTGCATTTGTGTCAGTGTGGTGAGGTATGACCTGATCAATATGGGGGGTGAGGTTTGACCTGATCAATATGGGTGGTGAGGTGTGACCTGATCAATATGGGGGTGAGGTGTGACCTGATCAATATGGGGGTGAGGTGTGACCTGATCAATATGGGGGTGAGGTATGACCTGATCAATATGGGTGGTGAGGTGTGACCTGATCAATATGGGTGGTGAGGTGTGACCTGATCAATATGGGTGGTGAGGTATGACCTGATCAATATGGGGGGTGAGGTGTGACCTGATCAATATGGGTGGTGAGGTATGACCTGATCAATATGGGGGGTGAGGTGTGACCTGATCAATATGGGGGTGAGGTATGACCTGATCAATATGGGTGGTGAGGTGTGACCTGATCAATATGGGTGGTGAGGTATGACCTGATCAATATGGGTGGTGAGGTGTGACCTGATCAATATGGGTTATGAGGTGTGACCTGATCAATATGGGGGGTGAGGTGTGACCTGATCAATATGGGGGTGAGGTATGACCTGATCAATATGGGTTATGAGGTGTGACCTGATCAATATGGGGGGTGAGGTGTGACCTGATCAATATGGGGGTGAGGTGTGACCTGATCAATATGGGTGGTGAGGTATGACCTGATCAATATGGGTGGTGAGGTGTGACCTGATCAATATGGGGGTGAGGTATGACCTGATCAATATGGGTGGTAAGGTGTGACCTGATCAATATGGGTGGTGAGGTGTGACCTGATCAATATGGGGGGTGAGGTGTGACCTGATCAATATGGGTGGTGAGGTGTGACCTGATCAATATGGGTGGTGAGGTATGACCTGATCAATATGGGTGGTGAGGTGTGACCTGATCAATATGGGGGTGAGGTATGACCTGATCAATATGGGTGGTAAGGTGTGACCTGATCAATATGGGTGGTGAGGTGTGACCTGATCAATATGGGTGGTGAGGTATGACCTGATCAATATGGGGGGTGAGGTGTGACCTGATCAATATGGGTGGTGAGGTGTGACCTGATCAATATGGGTGGTGAGGTATGACCTGATCAATATGGGTGGTGAGGTGTGACCTGATCAATATGGGGGTGAGGTATGACCTGATCAATATGGGTGGTGAGGTGTGACCTGATCAATATGGGTGGTGAGGTGTGACCTGATCAATATGGGTGGTGAGGTATGACCTGATCAATATGGGTGGTGAGGTGTGACCTGATCAATATGGGTGGTGAGGTGTGACCTGATCAATATGGGTGGTGAGGTATGACCTGATCAATATGGGTGGTGAGGTGTGACCTGATCAATATGGGTGGTGAGGTGTGACCTGATCAATATGGGGGTGAGGTATGACCTGATCAATATGGGTTATGAGGTGTGACCTGATCAATATGGGGGGTGAGGTGTGACCTGATCAATATGGGTTATGAGGTGTGACCTGATCAATATGGGTGGTGAGGTGTGACCTGATCAATATGGGGTGGTGAGGTGTGACCTGATCAATATGGGGTGGTGAGGTGTGACCTGATCAATATGGGGTGGTGAGGTGTGACCTGATCAATATGGGGTGGTGAGGTGTGACCTGATCAATATGGGGTGGTGAGGTGTGACCTGATCAATATGGGTGGTGAGGTGTGACCTGATCAATATAGGCGTGAGATGTGACCTGACGAATATGGGTGACCCCTCCTGTCTCAGCCTCCAGTATTTATGCTGCAGTAGTTTATGTGTCGGGGGGCTAGGGTCAGTTTGTTTATCTGGAGTACTTCTCCTGTCCTATTCGGTGTCCTGTGTAAATCTAAGTGTGCGTTCTCTAATTCTCTCCTTCTCTCTTTCTTTCTCTCTCTCGGAGGACCTGAGCCCTAGAACCATGCCCCAGGACTACCTGACATGATGACTCCTTGCTGTCCCCAGTCCACCTGGCCATGCTGCTGCTCCAGTTTCAACTGGCCTGGGCCCTAGGACCATGTCCCAGGACTACCTGACATGAGGACTCCTTGCTGTCCCCAGTCCACCTGGCCATGCTCCTGCTCCAGTTTCAACTGTTCTGCCTTACTATTATTCAACCATGCTGGTCATTTATGAACATTTGAACATCTTGGCCACGTTCTGTTATAATCTCCACCTGGCACAGCCAGAAGAGGACTGGCCACCCCACATATGCTCTCTCTAATTCTCTCTTTCTTTCTCTCTCTCGGAGGACCTGAGCCCTAGGACCGTGCCCCAGGACTACCTGACATGATGGCTCCTTGCTGTCCCCAGTCCATCTGACTGTGCTGCTGCTCCAGTTTCAACTGTTCTGCCTTATTATTATTTGACCATGCTGGTCATTTATGAACATTTGAACATCTTGGTCATGTTCTGTTATAATCTCTACCCGGCACAGCCAGAAGAGGACTGGCCACCCCACATAGCCCGGTTCCTCTCTAGGTTTCTTCCTAGGTTTTGGCCTTTCTAGGGAGTTTTTCCTAGCCACCGTGCTTTTACACCTGCATTGTTTGCTGTTTGGGGTTTTAGGCTGGGTTTCTGTACAGCACTTTGAGATATCAGCTGATGTACGAAGGGCTATATAAATAAATTTGATTTGATTTGATTTGATATATAGCCTCCACATTGACTCTGTACCGGTACCCCCTGTATATAGCCTCCACATTGACTCTGTACTGGTACCCCCTGTATATAGCCTCCACATTGACTCTGTACTGGTACCCCCTGTATATAGCCTCCACATTGACTCTGTACTGGTACCCCCTGTTTATAGCCTCCACATTGACTATGTACTGGTACCCCCTGTATATAGCCTCCACATTGACTCTGTACTGGTACCCCCTGTATATAGCCTCCACATTGACTCTGTACTGGTACCCCCTGTATATAGCCTCCACATTGACTCTGTACTGGTACCCCCTGTATATAGTCTCCACATTGACTCTGTACCGGTATCCCCTGTATATAGCCTCCACATTGACTCTGTACCGGTATCCCCTGTATATAGTCTCCACATTGACTCTGTACTGGTACCCCCTGTATATAGCCTCCACATTGACTCTGTACTGGTAGCCCCTGTATATAGTCTCCACATTGACTCTGTACCGGTACCCCCTGTATATAGTCTCCACATTGACTCTGTACCGGTACCCCCTGTATATAGCCTTCACATTGACTCTGTACCGGTACCCCGTGTATATAGCCTCCACATTGACTCTGTACTGGTACCCCCTGTATATAGTCTCCACATTTACTCTGTACTGGTACCCCCTGTATATAGTCTCCACATTGACTCTGTACTGGTACCCCCTGTATATAGCCTCCACATTGACTCTGTACTGTTACCCCCTGTATATAGCCTCCACATTGACTCTGTACCGGTACCCCCTGTATATAGTCTCCACATTGACTCTGTTCCGGGTACCCCCTGTATATAGTCTCCACATTGACTCTGTACCGGTATCCCCTGTATATAGCCCTCACATTGACTCTGTACCGGTATCCCCTGTATATAGTCTCCACATTGACTCTGTACTGGTACCCCCTGTATATAGCCCCCACATTGACTCTGTACTGGTACCCCCTGTATATAGCCTCCACATTGACTCTGTACCGGTACCCCCTGTATATAGCCTCCACATTGACTCTGTACTGGTACCCCCTGTATATAGCCTCCACATTGACTCTGTACTGGTACCCCCTGTATATAGTCTCCACATTTACTCTGTACTGGTACCCCCTGTATATAGTCTCCACATTGACTCTGTACCGGTACCCCCTGTATATAGCCTCCACATTGACTCTGTACTGGTACCCCCTGTATATAGCCTCCACATTGACTCTGTACTGGTACCCCCTGTATATAGCCTCCACATTGACTCTGTACTGGTACCCCCTGTATATAGCCTCCACATTGACTCTGTACTGGTACCCCCTGTATATAGCCTCCACATTGACACATTGACTCTGTACTGGTATCCCCTGTATATAACCTCCACATTGACACATTGACTCTGTACTGGTATCCCCTATATTTCACCCCACTATTGTTATTTACTGTTGCTCTTAATTTTTTGTTTTCTTTCCTCTTACTTTATTTTTTATTGTTTAGATATTTTCTTTAAACTGCGTCGTTGGTTAAGGGCTTGTAAGTAAGCATTTCACAATACAATTCGATTTGATTTGTAATGGCAGAAGGACGGCCTCATAGTAATGGTTGGAACGGAAGGAAGGAAGGAATGGAATCTAATACCTGGTTTCCATGACACCACTTCATTTTCTCCATTCCAGACATCCTCCCCTCACCAGCCTCCTGTGGTGGTGTACAGAAATTTAGCATTTGGGAAATACATTTTGATGTGATATGAAAGTAGAAGGCTTTATGCTTCTAGAACCGTATCGTGATTCCAGAATCGATTCACGTTTAGATGGAATAAACCTTGCTGTTTGAGATAGCAAGACCATCGTGATTCGAGAATCGATTCACATTTATATGGAGTTTACCTCTGAACATTGCAAAAGTCTGCTTTCGCAAGACCAGGTAAACGATGTAGCAACCAGAACAGTGGGGAATTGTACGCGATCAGTCGACATTATCTCTCTCTCCATCTGTCTCTCCTTTTCCCTCTCAGGTTGAGAGTGTGTCTGTGGGTTTGTTTAACTTGGTTGGGTTGTTGTTGATCTTTATCCAGAGCAGGGAACAATCTCCATCATCTGTCTGTCCATGATGTCCCTCCACCTCGTTGTGTTGTGTTTCTCAGTTCAGTGACTCTGCAACTCTGCACGCAATGGGGGAGACGTGGCACTGTTCAGCACAGGTAACACATGAACAGGCAACACACACACACACACACACACACACACACACACACACACACACACACACACACACACACACACACACACACACACACACACACACACACACACACACACACACACACACACACACACACATACTGTACTTCTGGCATTTGGAACATGATATCAACGTGTGTGTTTGTGTCCCTGTGTGTGTTTGTGTCCCTGTGTGTCCCTGTGTGTGTGTGTCCCTTTGTGTCCCTGTGTGTGTGGGTGTGTGTCCCTGTGTGTGTGGGTGTGGGTGTGTGTTTGTGTCCCTGTATGTCCCTGTGTGTGTGGGTGTGTGTCCCTGTGTGTGGGTGTGGGTGTGTGTCCCTGTGTGTGTGGGTGTGGGTGTGTGTCCCTGTGTGTGTGGGTGTGTCCCTGTGTGTGTGTGTCCCTGTTTGTGTTTGTGTGTGTGTAGGTGTGTGTCCATGTGTGTGTGGGTGTGTGTCCCTGTGTGGGTGTGTGTCCCTGTTTGTGTGTGTGTGTGTGTGTGTCCCTGTGTGTGTGGGTGTGTGTCCCTGTGTATGTCCCTGTTTGTGTGTGTGTGTGTGTCCCTGTGTATGTCCCTGTTTGTGTGTGTGTGTGTGTGTGTGTGTGTGTGTGTGTGTGTGTGTGTGTGTGTGTGTGTGTGTGTGTGTGTGTGTGTGTGTGTGTGTGTGTGTGTGTGTGTGTGTGTGTGTGTGTGTGTGTGTGTGTGTGACTACTTTTTTGTGTGTGTGTTTGAAGGACAGGGTTGATGGTTGCTGGAGCAGGGTTCTCGTTGAGGTAGTATTACCCAGGGCTTCCAACTGGAGCAGGGTTCTCGTTGAGGTCAGTATTACCCAGGGCTTCCAACTGGAGCAGGGTTCTCGTTGAGGTCAGTATTACCCAGGGCTTCCAACTGGAGCAGGGTTCTCGTTGAGGTCAGTATTACCCAGGGCTTCCAACTGGAGCAGGGTTCTCGTTGAGGTCAGTATTACCCAGGGCTTCCAACTGGAGCAGGGTTCTCGTTGAGGTCAGTATTACCCAGGGCTTCCAACTGGAGCAGGGTTCTCGTAGAGGTCAGTATTACCCAGGGCTTCCAACTGGACCAGGGTTCTCGTTGAGGTCAGTATTACCCAGGGCTTCCAACTGGACCAGGGTTCTCGTTGAGGTCAGTATTACCCAGGGCTTCCAACTGGAGCAGGGTTCTCGTTGAGGTCAGTATTACCCAGGGCTTCCAACTGGAGCAGAGGTCTCGTTGAGGTCAGTATTACCCAGGGCTTCCAACTGGAGCAGAGGTCTAAGGTCACTGCATCTCAGTGATATGTCACTACAGACAACCTGGATCAAATCCAGACTGTATCACAACCCGCTGTGATTAGGAGTTACATTGTCTACCCTTTGAATTCACTATAATAGATTATGTAACAGTTTGGCCAAAACCATGTAGGTACCAACTCATCCTCATTGCCGCCCATATAAATGTGCCTAAATTTAGGCTAATGTTTATATGTGCATTATACACTATGTTTTGGTTTAAAGAAATCAGATTACAGTATAATGCTTCTATGGATGCCATCCCCAAAAACAATTTAATGTCATCATTAACCAACAACTTCCGACACCCATTTCTAACTCAGTCACCCGTTTATTTGAAAGGGAGTTAGCATTATACCCACCCCCAAAAAAATGACACCAAAAAATGACAACTTCTAAATATTACGCAGCGAAAACAGCTGAATAAACATCACACTATAGTAACCTCATTATAGGCCCATTAGATAAATATTAAAACATTTAATTTAAAAACAATTAGATTAGATTATTACATAAATTATGACTGATTTGACGGATCAGCTTCTTTGAATGGGTGACGGTGACTGGGTCCTTGTGCTACACCCCGCGGGGTTCCATTGATCTGTTACCATAGCTACACCGTATGTGTCTCTAGCAATGAACACCACAGTCAAACTTTGACTTTCTCCCTCATGTACACAGGGTTTTGTTGTTGTTTTTCTGTGGAACAGGAAGAAGCAGTTGAGTTCCGTGATAGCTACAGCCCACACACACACACACACACACACACACACACACACACACACACACACACACACACACACACACACACACACACACACACACACACACACACACACACACACACACACACACACACACGCAGGTACAGACATGTAGCACACTCAGCTGTAGTGTATAAAAGACCATCCCTGGCTGTAGGGAGAAGCAGACAGACAGAGAGGAGGGAGAGACAGACTTCATCACTGACTCCAGATCTGAGGAGAAACTCATCTGAAGAACCTCTCACACCAATGTAAAGAGGTGAGTGGATTTACAACTGGGAAAGAACAGGAAGACCCAGACCTGTAGACTGTCTGCTCCTCATTAATACCTTATCATCACTGACTTATCATCACTGACTCCCTGTAGACTGTCTGCTCCTCATTAATACCTTCTCATCACTGACTCCAGACCTGTAGACTGTCAGCTCCTCATTAATACCTTCTCATCACTGACTCCAGACCTGTAGACTGTCTGCTCCTAATTAATACCTTATCATCACTGACTCCAGACCTGTAGACTGTCAGCTCCTCATTAATACCTTCTCATCACTGACTCCAGACCTGTAGACTGTCAGCTCCTCATTAATACCTTATCATCACTGACTCCAGACCTGTAGACTGTCTGCTCCTCATTAATACCTTCTCATCACTGACTCCAGACCTGTAGACTGTCAGCTCCTCATTAATACCTTATCATCACTGACTCCAGACCTGTAGACTGTCTGCTCCTCATTAATACCTTCTCATCACTGACTCCAGACCTGTAGACTGTCTACATGGCACCATTTAGATCCAGAGGAAACTTTGTCAGATTTGCGACTTTGCAGATGTTTTGAAAATGTACATTTAAAAAAATCTCATTGTGTCATTCAATTCTACTAACCAAACAAAGGTTTGAGTTGTCACTCAAAAAAACTAAAGGTAAACACTACATTTAATCTCCCAATTTTCTTTTGAGTATTTTGGTTCACGTGTGTGGTGTGTGTGTGTGTGTGTGTGTGTGTGTGTGTGTGTGTGTGTGTGTGTGTGTGTGTGTGTGTGTGTGTGTGTGTGTGTGTGTGTGTGTGTGTGTGTGTGTGTGTGTGTGTGTGTGTGTGTGTGTGTGTGTGAGAGAGAGAGAGTGTATATGTGCTCATCTCAGAGATTGTTTGACACAAGTATTTATTTTGATAACTATTTGATATTTTTTAGTCTCAAAAGACCTTAAATCTTAGTCACATTTGAATAATTTCATCCATCATTAGTTTTAGTTATTATCAGTTGAAGAAAACTCTGGAGAGTCGAGTTGAATCACATACATTTTGTTTTCATTAAATAATTCATAATAACCTTTTACTTACATCATGTGCACACTTAGATAGCCTTGTCCTACTAGGCCTACTATCGCCTCGTATACCATAGCTGGCAAACATTGTAACCAATGGCAAGCCATTATTAACCATACAGGAAGTGTATCCAATGGCAAGCCATTATTAACCATACAGGAAGTGTAACCAATGGCAAGCCATTATTAACCATACAGGAAGTGTAACCAATGGCAAGCCATTATTAACCATACAGGAAGTGTAACCAATGGCAAGCCATTATTAACCATACAGGAAGTGTAACCAATGGCAAGCCATTATTAACCATACAGGAAGTGTGGTGGGAAATGTTGTTGTCTGAAGAGAAAGCCTTGCATTGTACATCTTGTGCTTGTTCTCTCTCACTCTATTGTGGTTTGTGCAGGTGACTGTGATTTCCTCAGACCAATTGGCAGAACAGCCCAGTTCCGGCATCACAAACAGGATGATTGATTCTGCACATCCTATGGGAAGGCGTGAGGGAATTTCTCATCTGATGAAAAGACGACTGGGACCCGCCCAGACCATAGGAGACATATCATAAGTGAACAATAGAGGGACATATCTACTGACTTTTCAGTAAGTTAATTTAAATGAATTTTTATTTTAAAAACATTTCAAAAAATAAAAAATAAAACTAAACCTTAAAAATGAAGTAAATGGAAAGATACCATAGTCTTAGAGAGAAGGCTAAAGACGTGGGCAGGAATAGCCCCGTTGTCTATAGGCATTGACGTGTAGTGTCTACGTGGTCTGAGAGCCACTGGTAAATAGTAAATAGCGCAAGGTGTTATTATATATGCATAGGAGGTAGCTGCAAGAGAACCGTTGAAGATACAGATGGAGTAATACTGGGTGTGTTTGGGCACTAAGGGAATGTGAATGTATGAGTATGGAAATTACATGTTAACCCTTCAATGCTTCTCCCTAAAGCAGATGCCGGTGAAGACCATGACTGTGACCTAGCCATTGCCATTGACTGTAGCCCTAGGTTGGACTTGAGAGACACCACGTTAAACTAATGACTAATACACTTTTTCCCCCAGAACAGGTTGTCCCTGGAAGGAACGGAGGAAGACATTGTAGAGAATTTAGTCCCCCTTAACAGTGTTCTTAAGACTCGTTTCCCACGGGTGAAGGCGTCTTTGTCGAACCTAGCAGGTGGAGCCGAACACTGTTTGAACCCAGGTGATTCCGTGGTGGTCAAAGACTTTTAGGAGAAAGAGTTGGAACGACGCCCGTCGATATCAAGTTCTTCAAGACCACCCCCCCCCACTGCGGTGAAGGTTGCTGAGAGAGATACCTGGATCCACGCGTCGCACTGCAGACGAGTTCCTGATCCAGGAGAAGATGAGGCCTCGCCAGTCCCGGCGGTGCCGTGTGGCCCTCCTCTGCTTTAGCACAGGAATGCTAATAGGAACAGTAGGCTGTCTTCTTGTAGGAAACCCGACAGAGGGTCAAATGAGTCCTGAGCCAAAGGGGGCAAACACAGGCCTGGAGTAGTGGCCCAGAAGTAGATGGTCACCGTAGAAGGAGAGCCCTGCTTGGCCCTCACAACCATGAGGACAATTTGTTCTTATCTAGAGCACAAATGGTTGCCAACCTAACATCCAAAGGAAAGGACTGTTGGGTGTGTGGGTTGAGTCCGGTGAAGGTAGGGGCAGGCTTCCCCCTTGTAGGAGTCCCCATAGGGGTGAACTTTACTATAGCGTTGGCAGGAAAAATACCTTTTTACACTATGACCAACAATGTTAAGGTATATAATCAACCCAATGTATTCTGTTATGTGAGACCTGATAATGTATCACTCCCACCCATTTCAGTGGCTGGGGTGACGACTGCCCCTTGGTGTATTAGGGGATATGGAGATCACTATTTGGGGGAATTCAAATGTAATTGTACAATGAATATTAATGGATCAAATGCTTGCAATTTAAAGGTGATACAGGAGAATGGTCAGGTTGATAAGGAACCGTTTACAATTTGGTTTGACAAACATAGAACCATTCTGAGAGGAGCCCCTAATGGCACCTACTGGCTGTGTGGTAAGATGGCTTACCAGAGCCTTCCCCTGAACTGGGGAGGTACTTGTACTGTTGGGTTTGTGGTGACAGCAATGAGAACCGTTCCAAACAATGACCAGAATCTGAAGGATCTCTTTAGAGACTACAACCCTCCTGGGACGAGGAGAGATGAGAGGTCTCTGGCCGACGGCACTCACACTCAGGCACCTGCCTCCAGTTTCTTTGACAGGTTTTTCCCTGGGTGTGGAGTTGCAGGTGCCCAAGACCAAATTCTTCATATCTCTAGACACGTGGAGAAAATTGGCAATGCTACTCGAAATGCCCTGGAACAATTGAATGGGGAACTAAAAGAATTGGCTGAAATGACTCTTCAAAACAGAGAGGCTATTGACTATCTTTTGGCAGCTCAAGGGGGCACTTGTGCAATCATTGGCGATGAATGTTGTACTTTTGTCCCAGGTCGCTCTTCTAATGTGACTGATCTTGCTCAATACATTGCCACTGTTGCTAAAAATTATTCCCCACAACTAGAGCGGACGCTTGCAACTTGGTTGGAATCCCTGTTGGGAAGTTGGGGATCTCATATTGACCAATGGGCTGCAGCGTGTGTTTTTTGCTTAGTCTGCATAATTGTATTATTAACATGCTGTAAGGCTATCTAACAGGCCGTAAGGCTATCTAACATGCCGTAAGGATATCTAACATGCCGTAAGGATATCTAACATGCCGTAAGGCTATCTAACATGCCGTAAGGCTATCTAACAGGCCGTAAGGCTATCTAACAGGCCGTAAGGCTATCTAACAGGCCGTAAGGCTATCTAACAGGCCGTAAGGCTATCTAACAGGCCGTAAGGCTATCTAACAGGCCGTAAGGCTATCTAACAGGCCGTAAGGCTATCTAACAGGCCGTAAGGCTATCTAACAGGCCGTAAGGCTATTGTAAGGCTATCTAACATGCTGTAAGGCTATCTAACAGGCTGTAAGGATATCTAACAGGCTGTAAGGCTATCTAACAGGCTGTAAGGCTATCTAACAGGCTGTAAGGCTATCTAAGATGCTGTAAGGCTATCTAACAGGCTGTAAGGCTATCTAACAGGCTGTAAGGCTATCTAAGACGCTGTAAGGCTATCTAACAGATCTAACATGCTTTAAGGCTATCTAACAGGCTTTAAGGCTATCTAACAGGCCGTACGGCTATCTAACAGGCCGTAAGGCTATCTAACAGGCCGTAAGGCTATCTAACAGGCCGTAAGGCTATCTAACATGCCGTAAGGCTATCTAACATGCCGTAAGGCTATCTAACATGCCGTAAGGCTATCTAACATGCCGTAAGGCTATCTAACATGATGTAAGGCTATCTAACATGATGTAAGGCTATCTAACAGGCTGGCTATCTGACAGGCCGTAAGGCTATCTGACAGGCCGTAAGGCTATCTGACAGGCCGTAAGGCTATCTGACAGGCCGTA
Organism: Oncorhynchus gorbuscha; assembly: GCF_021184085.1. NCBI lineage: Eukaryota > Metazoa > Chordata > Actinopteri > Salmoniformes > Salmonidae > Oncorhynchus > Oncorhynchus gorbuscha. Next base: position 147,680 of record NW_025745342.1, read on the forward strand.
AGGCTATCTGACAGGCCGTAAGGCTATCTGACAGGCCGTAAGGCTATCTGACAGGCCGTAAGGCTATCTGACATGCCGTAAGGCTATCTAAGATCCCGTAAGGCTATCTGACATGACGTAAGGCTATCTGACATGACGTAAGGCTATCTGACATGACGTAAGGCTATCTGACATGACGTAAGGCTATCTGACAGGCCGTAAGGCTATCTGACAGGCCGTAAGGCTATGCTATCTGACAGGCCGTAAGGCTATGCTATCTGACAGGCCGTAAGGCTATGCTATCTGACAGGCCGTAAGGCTATCTGACAGGCCGTAAGGCTATCTGACAGGCCGTAAGGCTATCTGACAGGCCGTAAGGCTATCTGACAGGCCGTAAGGCTATCTGACAGGCCGTAAGGCTATCTGACAGGCCGTAAGGCTATCTGACAGGCCGTAAGGCTATCTGACAGGCCGTAAGGCTATCTGACAGGCCGTAAGGCTATCTGACAGGCCGTAAGGCTATCTGACAGGCCGTAAGGCTATCTGACAGGCCGTAAGGCTATCTGACAGGCCGTAAGGCTATCTGACAGGCCGTAAGGCTATCTAACAGGCCGTAAGGCTATCTAACAGGCCGTAAGGCTATTCTCCCTGACAAATACGGTCTCAGCAGCACTCGTGTTTACTGCTCTTCAAGAGGATGGTGAGCTGCCGATGCTGGATGAGCTTCCCTTTCCCACTGTAGATTGAGACGATGAGTAATAACTGAAGGTTGTTTTTGTTTGACAAGTTTAGAAGGTTTAAAGTTGAGTTAATCATCTATATTAACACCATTGTGGTAAGAGCTATGGAAACAATGGTTAAACATTGAGCTACAAATCCCTTGTGTGTGTATTTTTTGATAGATTCACTCTCGTTGATAGAAGTATAACCTTGACTGTAGATTTCAGGTTTATTATGATGATAGTATTTCCGTAAATTAACTTGTGAAATGAAGCATGTGTGTAAGTGTAATGAAGCACGTCTATCGTTGTCTCTGATTGGGAACCATACTTAGGTGGCTTTTCCCCAACTATATGCACCTGACAGAACTGTTCGTTGTCGTTTTGCTCTTTGTTATTTGTTTCAGTGTTCAGTTTAATAAATAATCATGAACACGTATCGCGCTTTGATCCACTTCTTCACGCAACGACGAGCGTACAGAACTACCCACCACAAGCGGACCAAGCAGCGTGGTATGGAGGAGCAGAGGGTTCAGGACTCCTGGATACTGGACGGAAAGGGACCCTGGAGACAGGCTGGGGAGTATCGCCGCCCGAAAGAGGAACTGGAGACGGGCTGGGGAGTATCGCCGCCCGAAAG
>NW_025745342.1:149517-189517 GCF_021184085.1 Oncorhynchus gorbuscha
TCTCTCTTCTCTTTCGTCTCCCTCCTGTCCTCTACCCATCTCTCTTCTCTTTCTTGTCTGTCCTCTACCCATCTCTTCTCTCTCCTGTCCTCTCCCTCCTGTCCTCCACCCATCTCTCTCGTTCCCTCCTGTCCTCCACCCATCTCTCTTCTCTTCGTCTCCCTCCTGTCCTCCACCCATCTCTCTTCTCTCTTTCGTCTCCCTCCTGTCCTCTACCCATCTCTCTTTTCTTCCTCTCTGTCATTGGGCTACCCATTCTGTTTGTCCTTCCTCTCTGTCATTGGGCTACAGCATTCTGTTCATCCTTCCTCTCTGTCATTGGGCTACAGCATTCTGTTCATCCTTCCTCTCTGTCATTGGGCTACAGCATTCTGTTCATCCTTCCTCTCTGTCATTGGGCTACAGCATTCTGTTTGTCCTTCCTCTCTGTCATTGGGCTACAGCATTCTGTTCATCCTTCATCTCTATCATTGGAAAAGCCTGGTCAGGGGCATGGATAGTTCTTAGTGTTGGGTAATCAGACCCCCCTCTATACACAGACACATTCCACACCTCTCGGCTCCCCTCTTACACCTGAGGGGCCAATTCTAGCGATGTGTCTTTCTCTCTCAATTCAAAGAGCTCTCTCTCTCTCTCTCTCTCTCTCTCTTTGTGTGTTTGTGTGTGTAATGATTCTATGTCTCTACATAGTGTTTCTTCAGGGTATTTTCTTCTCTTTTCTCATAGCCTTAATCCTCTGTTTTCTTTATGGTGTCTATCTCTCCTCCAATGGTTTTCTCCTTTCCCACCTTGTCTTCCTCCTTTTCCTCGTTCTTCCCTCCCCAGTTCTCACACCCCTCTATCTTTGCCCCCTCCCCCTAACCCCTTCCCCCTCTCTCTTTCTGCCTGAGAGAGTTTAACCGTTCTGTCAAACCTCCCTTGCTACCTTCAGGGCTCTGCACAGACCGATGAGTCTCCCTAGATCTGAGGACAGTTTGGTGTTTCCCCTCCTAATGGATCAGGTTAGGATTGTAGGATGGTAATCTGGTCCTAGATCAGTGGTTAGGTTAGTATCTAATGGTTCAGGATAGGATTGTAGGAGGGTAATCTGGTCCTAGATCAGTGGTTAGGATAGTATCTAATGGTTCAGGTCAGGAGGGTAATCTGGTCCTAGATCAGTGGTTAGGTTAGTATCTAATGGTTCAGGATAGGATTGTAGGAGGGTAATCTGGTCCTAGATCAGTGGTTAGATTAGTATCTAATGATTCAGGTTAGGATTTTAGGAGGGTAATCTGGTCCTAGATCAGTGGTTAGGTTAGTATCTAATGGATCGTATAGGATTATGGGAGGAAAACCGATCAGTGTATTGGGTAACCAGCATACTCAGGTGAGTCACAGGGGTCCAAGGTTCCAACAACAGAGACTGATTGGCTAGATCAGGGCTGCCCAATTCTGTTCCTGGAGGGCCCAAACACTTCTTGTTTTTGTTTCTACCTGGTACTTAATTACACTCACCTGGTGTCCCAGGTCTGAATTAGTCCCTAATTAGGAGGAGGGGATGAACACCAGAAGTGTTTGGGCCCTCCAGGACCAGGATTGGATAGCCCTGGGCTAGATGGACAGGTAAGCCCAATGCTGATTGGTGGATGAGGACATTGTGTTGTATTGTGACAAACATGTGTGTATTGTGTGTTTCTGTTTATCTATGTGTGTGTGTGTGTCTCACGATGAGTGTCCATCCTTCTCAAGTTCCAGAGGATAAATGCTGACAAGCACATGGTAACACGTCCTATGATTACGGTTTAGATCAGGGTTCCTATGGTTACGGTTAGATGTAACCCAGGCCTCCACCTCCACAGTACTGACTGGTGTTCTTCTCTCCATGGTAGTTAACATGGTAACCCTTGCTATGGTTACGGTTTAGATCAGGGTTCCTATGGTTACGGTTAGATGTAACCCAGGCCTCCACCTCCACAGTACTGACTGGTGTTCTTCTCTCCATGGTAGTTAACATGGTAACACTTCCTATGGTTACGGTTTAGATCAGGGTTTCTATGGTTACGGTTTCGTTCATGGTTTCTATGATTACGGTTTAGAACAGGGTTTCTATGGTTACGGTTTAGATCAGGGTTTCTATGGTTACGGTTTAGATCAGGGTTTCTATGGTTACGGTTTAGAACCGGGTTTCTATGGTTACGGTTTAGAACAGGGTTTCTATGGTTACGGTTTAGAACAGGGTTTCTATGGTTACGGTTTAGAACAGGGTTTCTATGGTTACGGTTTAGATCAGGGTTTCTATGGTTACGATTAGATGTTATCCAGTCAGTACTCTGGAGGTGTTGAGAGGACAAAGATAACAACCAGCAGTACTGTGGACCTCAACGTCTGGGGTGCGTCCCAATAATATCTCCTGTCTCCTGAAGTGTGCACTTGTTCACTACATCTCACAAATGTTAAAGCGTTAGATTGGTGGAGACGTGGGCTAGTTATTACAGTGTTAGATTGGGGGAGACGTGGGCTAGTTATTACAGCGTTAGATTGGGGGAGACGTGGGCTAGTTATTACAGCGTTAGATTGGGGGAGACGTGGGCTAGTTATTACAGTGTTAGATTGGGGGAGACGTGGGCTAGTTATTACAGCATTAGATTGGGGGAGACGTGGGCTAGTTATTACAGTGTTAGATTGGGGGAGACGTGGGCTAGTTATTACAGCGTTAGATTGGGGGAGACGTGGGCTAGTTATTACAGCGTTAGATTGGGGGAGACGTGGGCTAGTTATTACAGCGTTAGATTGGGGGAGACGTGGGCTAGTTATTACAGCGTTAGATTGGGGGAGACGTGGGCTAGTTATTACAGCGTTAGATTGGGGGAGACGTGGGCTAGTTATTACAGCGTTAGATTGGGGGAGACGTGGGCTAGTTATTACAGCGTTAGATTGGGGGAGACGTGGGCTAGTTATTACAGCGTTAGATTGGGGGAGACGTGGGCTAGTTATTACAGCGTTAGATTGGGGGAGACGTTAGATTGGGGGGGCTAGTTATTACAGCGTTAGATTGGGGGAGACGTGGGCTAGTTATTACAGCGTTAGATTGGGGGAGACGTGGGCTAGTTATTACAGCGTTGGATTGGGGGAGACGTGGGCTAGTTATTACAGCGTTAGATTGGGGGAGACGTGGGCTAGTTATTACAGCGTTAGATTGGGGGATACGTGGGCTAGTTATTACAGCGTTAGATTGGTGGAGACGTGGGCTAGTTATTACAGCGTTAGATTGGGGGAGAGACGTGGGCTAGTTATTACAGCGTTGGATTGGGGGATACGTGGGCTAGTTATTACAGCGTTAGATTGGGGGAGACGTGGGCTAGTTATTACAGCGTTAGATTGGGGAGACGTGGGCTAGTTATTACAGCGTTAGATTGTGGGAGACGTGGGCTAGTTATTACAGCGTTAGATTGGGGGAGAGACGTGGGCTAGTTATGACAGCGTTAGATTGTGGGAGACGTGGGCTAGTTATGACAGCGTTAGATTGTGGGAGACGTGGGCTAGTTATTACAGCGTTAGATTGTGGGAGACGTGGGCTAGTTATTACAGCGTTAGATTGGGGGAGACGTGGGCTAGTTATTACAGCGTTAGATTGGGGGAGACGTGGTCTAGTTATTACAGTGTTAGATTGGGGGAGACGTGGGCTAGTTATTACAGCGTTAGATTGGGGGAGACGTGGGCTAGTTATTACAGTGTTAGATTGGGGAGACGTGGGCTAGTTATTACAGCGTTAGATTGGGGGAGACGTGGGCTAGTTATTACAGCGTTAGATTGGGGGAGACGTGGGCTAGTTATTACAGCGTTAGATTGGGGGAGACGTGGGCTAGTTATTACAGCGTTAGATTGGGGGAGACGTGGGCTAGTTATTACAGCGTTAGATTGGGGGAGACGTGGGCTAGTTATTACAGCGTTAGATTGGGGGAGACGTGGGCTAGTTATTACAGCGTTGGATTGGGGGACGTGGGCTAGTTATTACAGCGTTAGATTGGGGGAGACGTGGGCTAGTTATTACAGCGTTAGATTGGGGGAGACGTGGGCTAGTTATTACAGCGTTAGATTGGGGGAGACGTGGGCTAGTTATTACAGCGTTGGATTGGGGGATACGTGGGCTAGTTATTACAGCGTTAGATTGGGGGAGACGTGGGCTAGTTATTACAGCGTTAGATTGGGGGGAGCGTGGGCTAGTTATTACAGCGTTGGATTGGGGGATACGTGGGCTAGTTATTACAGTGTTAGATTGGGGGAGACGTGGGCTAGTTATTACAGCGTTAGATTGGGGGAGACGTGGGCTAGTTATTACAGCGTTAGATTGGGGAGACGTTATTACAGCGGGGACGTGGGCTAGTTATTACAGCGTTAGATTGGGGGAGACGTGGGCTAGTTATTACAGCGTTAGATTGGGGGAGACGTGGGCTAGTTATTACAGCGTTGGATTGGGGGAGACGTGGTCTAGTTATTACAGTGTTAGATTGTGGGAGACGTGGGCTAGTTATTACAGCGTTAGATTGGGGGAGACGTGGTCTAGTTATTACAGCGTTAGATTGGGGGAGACGTGGGCTAGTTATTACAGCGTTAGATTGGTGGAGACGTAGGCTAGTTATTACAGCGTTAGATTGGGGGAGACGTGGTCTAGTTATTACAGCGTTAGATTGGGGGAGACGTGGGCTAGTTATTACAGCGTTAGATTGGGGGAGACGTGGGCTAGTTATTACAGCATTAGATTGGGGGAGACGTGGGCTAGTTATTACAGTGTTAGATTGGGGGAGACGTGGGCTAGTTATTACAGTGTTAGATTGGGGGAGACGTGGGCTAGTTATTACAGTGTTAGATTGGGGGAGACGTGGGCTAGTTATTACAGCGTTAGATTGGGGGAGACGTGGGCTAGTTATTACAGCGTTAGATTGGGGGAGACGTGGGCTAGTTATTACAGCATTAGATTGGGGGAGACGTGGGCTAGTTATTACAGCGTTAGATTGGGGGATACGTGGGCTAGTTATTACAGTGTTAGATGGGGGAGACGTGGGCTAGTTATTACAGCGTTAGATTGGGGGAGACGTGGGCTAGTTATTACAGCGTTAGATTGGGGGAGACGTGGGCTAGTTATTACAGCGTTAGATTGGGGAGACGTGGGGAGACGTGGGCTAGTTATTACAGCGTTAGATTGGGGGAGACGTGGTCTAGTTATTACAGCGTTAGATTGGGGGAGACGTGGGCTAGTTATTACAGCGTTAGATTGGGGGAGACGTGGGCTAGTTATTACAGCATTAGATTGGGGGAGACGTGGGCTAGTTATTACAGTGTTAGATTGGGGGAGACGTGGGCTAGTTATTACAGCGTTAGATTGTGGGAGACGTGGGCTAGTTATTACAGCGTTAGATTGGGGGAGACGTGGGCTAGTTATTACAGCGTTAGATTGGGGGAGACGTGGGCTAGTTATTACAGCATTAGATTGTGGGATGCGTGGGCTAGTTATTACAGCGTTGGATTGGGGGATACGTGGGCTAGTTATTACAGCGTTAGATTGGGGGAGACGTGGGCTAGTTATTACAGCGTTAGATTGGGGGAGACGTGGGCTAGTTATTACAGCGTTAGATTGGGGGAGACGTGGGCTAGTTATTACAGCGTTAGATTGGGGAGACGTGGGCTAGTTATTACAGGGAGACGTGGGCTAGTTATTACAGCGTTAGATTGGGGGAGACGTGGGCTAGTTATTACAGCGTTAGATTGGGGGAGACGTGGGCTAGTTATTACAGCGTTAGATTGGGGGGGAGACGTGGGCTAGTTATTACAGCGTTGGATTGGGGGAGACGTGGGCTAGTTATTACAGCGTTAGATTGGGGGAGATGTGGGCTAGTTATTACAGCGTTAGATTGGGGGAGTTATTACGTGGGCTAGTTATTACAGCGTTAGATTGGGGGAGACGTGGGCTAGTTATTACAGGTTAGATTGGGGGAGACGTGGGCTAGTTATTACAGCGTTAGATTGGGGGAGACGTGGGCTAGTTATTACAGCGTTAGATTGGGGGAGACGTGGGGTACAGCTAGATTGGGGGAGACGTGGTCTTATTACAGCGTTAGATTGGGGGAGACGTGGGCTAGTTATTACAGCGTTGGATTGGGGGAGACGTGGTCTAGTTATTACAGTGTTAGATTGGGGGAGACGTGGGCTAGTTATTACAGCGTTAGATTGGGGGAGACGTGGGCTAGTTATTACAGCGTTAGATTGGGGGAGACGTGGGCTAGTTATTACAGCGTTAGTTGGATTGGGGGAGACGTGGCTAGTTATTACAGTGTTAGATTGGGGGAGACGTGGGCTAGTTATTACAGCGTTAGATTGGGGGAGACGTGGGCTAGTTATTACAGCGTTAGATTGGGGGAGACGTGGGCTAGTTATTACAGCGTTAGATTGGGGGAGACGTGGGCTAGTTATTACAGTGTTAGATTTGGGGGAGACGTGGGCTAGTTATTACAGCGTTAGATTGGGGGAGTTATTACAGATTGGGGGAGACGTGGGCTAGTTATTACAGCGTTAGATTGGGGGAGACGTGGGCTAGTTATTACAGCGTTAGATTGGGGGAGACGTGGGCTAGTTATTACAGCGTTAGATTGGGGGAGACGTGGGCTAGTTATTACAGTGTTAGATTGGGGGAGACGTGGGCTAGTTATTACAGCGTTAGATTGGGGGAGACGTGGGCTAGTTATTACAGCGTTAGATTGGGGGAGACGTGGGCTAGTTATTACAGCGTTAGATTGGGGGAGACGTGGGCTAGTTATTACAGCGTTAGATTGGGGGAGACGTGGGCTAGTTATTACAGCGTTAGATTGGGGGAGACGTGGGCTAGTTATTACAGCGTTAGATTGGGGGAGACGTGGGCTAGTTATTACAGCGTTAGATTGGGGGAGACGTGGGCTAGTTATTACAGCGTTAGATTGGGGGAGACGTGGGCTAGTTATTACAGCGTTAGATTGGGGGAGACGTGGTCTAGTTATTACAGCGTTAGATTGGGGGAGACGTGGGCTAGTTATTACAGCGTTAGATTGGGGGAGACGTGGGCTAGTTATTACAGAGTTAGATTGGTTATTACAGCGTTAGATTGGGAGAGACGTGGGCTAGTTATTACAGCGTTGGGATTGGGGGAGACGTGGGCTAGTTATTACAGCGTTAGATTGGGGGAGACGTGGGCTAGTTATTACAGCGTTAGATTGGGGGAGACGTGGGCTAGTTATTACAGCGTTAGATTGGGGGAGATTGGGCTAGTTATTACAGCGTTAGATTGGGGGAGACGTGGGCTAGTTATTACAGCGTTAGATTGGGGGAGACGTGGGCTAGTTATTACAGCGTTAGATTGGGGGAGACGTGGGCTAGTTATTACAGCGTTAGATTGGGGGAGACGTGGGCTAGTTATTACAGCGTTAGATTGGGGGAGACGTGGGCTAGTTATTACAGCGTTAGATTGGGGGAGACGTGGGCTAGTTATTACAGCGTTAGATTGGGGGAGACGTGGGCTAGTTATTACAGCGTTAGATTGGGGGAGGGGGAGTTATTACAGCGTTAGATTGGGCTGGTTATTACAGCGTTAGATTGGGGGAGACGTGGGCTAGTTATTACAGCGTTAGATTGGGGGTTATTACAGCGTGGGGGGACGTAGTTATTACAGCGTTAGATTGGTGGAGACGTGGGCTAGTTATTACAGCGTTAGATTGGGGGAGAGACGTGGGCTAGTTATTACAGCGTTGGATTGGGGGATACGTGGGCTAGTTATTACAGCGTTAGATTGGGGGAGACGTGGGCTAGTTATTACAGCGTTAGATTGTGGGAGACGTGGGCTAGTTATTACAGCGTTAGATTGTGGGAGACGTGGGCTAGTTATTACAGCGTTAGATTGGGGGAGAGACGTGGGCTAGTTATGACAGCGTTAGATTGTGGGAGACGTGGGCTAGTTATGACAGCGTTAGATTGTGGGAGACGTGGGCTAGTTATTACAGCGTTAGATTGTGGGAGACGTGGGCTAGTTATTACAGCGTTAGATTGGGGGAGACGTGGGCTAGTTATTACAGTGTTAGATTGGGGGAGACGTGGGCTAGTTATTACAGCGTTGGATTGGGGGAGACGTGGGCTAGTTATTACAGTGTTAGATTGGGGAGACGTGGGCTAGTTATTACAGCGTTAGATTGGGGGAGACGTGGGCTAGTTATTACAGCGTTAGATTGGGGGAGACGTGGGCTAGTTATTACAGCGTTAGATTGGGGGAGACGTGGGCTAGTTATTACAGCGTTAGATTGGGGAGACGTGGGCTAGTTATTACAGCGTTAGATTGGGGAGACGATTGGGGGAGACGTGGGCTAGTTATTACAGCGTTAGATTGGGGGAGACGTGGGCTAGTTATTACAGCGTTGGATTGGGGGATACGTGGGCTAGTTATTACAGCGTTAGATTGGGGGAGACGTGGGCTAGTTATTACAGCGTTAGATTGGGGGAGACGTGGGCTAGTTATTACAGCGTTAGATTGGGGGAGACGTGGGCTAGTTATTACAGCGTTGGATTGGGGGAGACGTGGGCTAGTTATTACAGCGTTAGATTGGGGGAGACGTGGGCTAGTTATTACAGCGTTAGATTGTGGGAGGCGTGGGCTAGTTATTACAGCGTTGGATTGGGGGATACGTGGGCTAGTTATTACAGTGTTAGATTGGGGGAGACGTTAGATTGGGCTAGTTATTACAGCGTTAGATTGGGGGAGACGTGGGCTAGTTATTACAGCGTTAGATTGGGGAGGCTAGTTATTACAGCGTTAGATTGGGGAGACGTGGGCTAGTTATTACAGCGTTAGATTGGGGGAGACGTGGGCTAGTTATTACAGCGTTAGATTGGGGGAGACGTGGGCTAGTTATTACAGCGTTGGATTGGGGGAGACGTGGTCTAGTTATTACAGTGTTAGATTGTGGGAGACGGGGCTAGTTATTACAGCGTTAGATTGGGGGAGACGTGGTCTAGTTATTACAGCGTTAGATTGGGGGAGACGTGGGCTAGTTATTACAGCGTTAGATTGGTGGAGACGTAGGCTAGTTATTACAGCGTTAGATTGGGGGAGACGTGGTCTAGTTATTACAGCGTTAGATTGGGGGAGACGTGGGCTAGTTATTACAGCGTTAGATTGGGGGAGACGTGGGCTAGTTATTACAGCATTAGATTGGGGGAGACGTGGGCTAGTTATTACAGTGTTAGATTGGGGGAGACGTGGTCTAGTTATTACAGTGTTAGATTGTGGGAGATGTGGGCTAGTTATTACAGCGTTAGATTGGGGGAGACGTGGGCTAGTTATTACAGCGTTAGATTGGGGGAGACGTGGGCTAGTTATTACAGCATTAGATTGTGGGATGCGTGGGCTAGTTATTACAGCGTTGGATTGGGGGATACGTGGGCTAGTTATTACAGTGTTAGATTGGGGGAGACGTGGGCTAGTTATTACAGCGTTAGATTGGGGGAGACGTGGGCTAGTTATTACAGCGTTAGATTGGGGGAGACGTGGGCTAGTTATTACAGCGTTAGATTGGGGAGACGTGGGGGAGACGTGGGCTAGTTATTACAGCGTTAGATTGGGGGAGACGTGGGCTAGTTATTACAGCGTTAGATTGGGGGAGACGTGGTCTAGTTATTACAGCGTTAGATTGGGGGAGACGTGGGCTAGTTATTACAGCGTTAGATTGGGGGAGACGTGGGCTAGTTATTACAGCATTAGATTGGGGGAGACGTGGGCTAGTTATTACAGTGTTAGATTGGGGGAGACGTGGTCTAGTTATTACAGTGTTAGATTGTGGGAGATGTGGGCTAGTTATTACAGCGTTAGATTGGGGGAGACGTGGGCTACAGTTATTACAGCGTTAGATTGGGGGAGACGTGGGCTAGTTATTACAGCATTAGATTGTGGGATGCGTGGGCTAGTTATTACAGCGTTGGATTGGGGGATACGTGGGCTAGTTATTACAGTGTTAGATTGGGGGAGACGTGGGCTAGTTATTACAGCGTTAGATTGGGGGAGACGTGGGCTAGTTATTACAGCGTTAGATTGGGGGAGACGTGGGCTAGTTATTACAGCGTTAGATTGGGGAGACGTGGGGAGACGTGGGCTAGTTATTACAGCGTTAGATTGGGGGAGACGTGGGCTAGTTATTACAGCGTTAGATTGGGGGAGACGTGGTCTAGTTATTACAGCGTTAGATTGGGGGAGACGTGGGCTAGTTATTACAGCGTTGGATTGGGGGAGACGTGGTCTAGTTATTACAGTGTTAGATTGTGGGAGATGTGGGCTAGTTATTACAGCGTTAGATTGGGGGAGACGTGGGCTAGTTATTACAGCGTTAGATTGGGGAGAGCGTGGGGGAGACGTGGGCTAGTTATTACAGCGTTAGATTGGGGGAGACGTGGGCTAGTTATTACAGCGTTAGATTGGGGGAGACGTGGTCTAGTTATTACAGCGTTAGATTGGGGGAGACGTGGGCTAGTTATTACAGCGTTGGATTGGGGGAGACGTGGTCTAGTTATTACAGTGTTAGATTGGGGGAGATGTGGGCTAGTTATTACAGCGTTAGATTGGGGGAGACGTGGGCTAGTTATTACAGCGTTAGATTGGGGGAGACGTGGGCTAGTTATTACAGCGTTGGATTGGGGGAGACGTGGTAGTTATTACAGTGTTAGATTGGGGGAGACGTGGTCTAGTTATTACAGCGTTAGATTGGGGGAGACGTGGGCTAGTTATTACAGCGTTAGATTGGGGGAGACGTGGGCTAGTTATTACAGCGTTAGATTGGGGGAGACGTGGGCTAGTTATTACAGTGTTAGATTGGGGGGGAGACGTTGGGGAGACGTGGGCTAGTTATTACAGCGTTGGATTGGGGGAGAAGTGGGGGAGACGTAGGCTAGTTATTACAGCGTTAGATTGGGGGAGACGGGGCTAGTTATTACAGCGTTAGATTGGGGGAGACGTGGGCTAGTTATTACAGCGTTAGATTGGGGAGACGTAGGCTAGTTATTACAGTGTTAGATTGGGGAGACGTAGGCTAGTTATTACAGCGTTAGATTGGGGGAGGCGTGGGCTAGTTATTACAGCGTTAGATTGGGGGAGACGTGGGCTAGTTATTACAGCGTTAGATTGGGGGAGACGTGGGCTAGTTATTACAGCGTTAGATTGGGGGAGGCGTGGGCTAGTTATTACAGCGTTAGATTGGGGGAGCGTGGGCTAGTTATTACAGCGTTGGATTGGGGGAGGCGTGGGCTAGTTATTACAGCGTTAGATTGGGGGAGACGTGGGCTAGTTATTACAGCATTGGATTGGGGGAGGCGTGGGCTAGTTATTACAGCGTTGGATTGGGGAGGCGTGGGCTAGTTATTACAGCGTTGGATTGGGGGAGACGTGGGCTAGTTATTACAGCGTTGGATTGGGGGAGACGTGGGCTAGTTATTACAGCGTTGGATTGGGGGAGACGTGGGCTAGTTATTACAGCGTTGGATTGGGGGAGACGTGGGCTAGTTATTACAGCGTTAGATTGGGGGAGACGTGGGCTAGTGATTACAGCGTTAGATTGGGGGAGACGTGGGCTAGTTATTACAGAGTTAGATTGGGGGAGACGTGGGCTAATTATTACAGCGTTAGATTGGGGGAGACGTGGGCTAGTTATTACAGCGTTAGATTGGGGGAGCGTGGGCTAGTTATTACAGCGTTAGATTGGGGGAGACGTAGGCTAGTTATTACAGCGTTAGATTGGGGGAGACGTGGGCTAGTTATTACAGCGTTAGATTGGGGGAGGCGTGGGCTAGTTATTACAGCGTTAGATTGGGGGAGCGTGGGCTAGTTATTACAGCGTTAGATTGGGGGAGGCGTGGGCTAGTTATTACAGCGTTAGATTGGGGGAGACGTGGGCTAGTTATTACAGCGTTGGATTGGGGGAGACGTGGGCTAGTTATTACAGCGTTGGATTGGGGAGCGTGGGCTAGTTATTACAGCGTTGGATTGGGGGAGACGTGGGCTAGTTATTACAGCGTTGGATTGGGGGAGACGTGGGCTAGTTATTACAGCGTTGGATTGGGGGAGACGTGGGCTAGTTATTACAGCGTTGGATTGGGGGAGACGTGGGCTAGTTATTACAGCGTTATATTGGGGGAGACGTGGGCTAGTGATTACAGCGTTAGATTGGGGGAGACGTGGGGCTAGTTATTACAGAGTTAGATTGGGGGGAGACGTGGGGGGCGTGGGCTAGTTATTACAGCGTTAGATTGGGGGAGACGTGGGCTAGTTATTACAGCGTTAGATTGGGGGAGACGTGGGCTAGTTATTACAGCGTTAGATTGGGGGAGACGTGGGCTAGTTATTACAGCGTTAGATTGGGGGAGACGTGGGCGTTACAGTTATTACAGCGTTAGATTGGGGGAGACGTGGGCTAGTTATTACAGCGTTGGATTGGGGAGGCGTGGGCTAGTTATTACAGCGTTGGATTGGGGGAGACGTGGGCTAGTTATTACAGCGTTGGATTGGGGGAGACGTGGGCTAGTTATTACAGCGTTGGATTGGGGGAGCATTGGGGGGCTAGTTATTACAGCGTTGGATTGGGGGAGACGTGGGCTAGTGATTACAGCGTTATATTGGGGGAGACGTGGGCTAGTGATTACAGCGTTAGATTGGGGGAGACGTGGGCTAGTTATTACAGAGTTAGATTGGGGGAGACGTGGGCTAATTATTACAGCGTTAGATTGGGGGAGACGTGGGCTAGTTATTACAGCGTTAGATTGGGGGAGACGTGGGCTAGTTATTACAGCGTTAGATTGGGGGAGACGTGGGCTAGTTATTACAGCGTTAGATTGGGGGAGACGTGGGCTAGTTATTACAGCGTTAGATTGGGGGAGACGTGGGCTAGTTATTACAGCGTTAGATTGGGGGAGACGTGGTCTAGTTATTACAGAGTTAGATTGGGGGAGACGTGGGCTAGTTATTACAGCGTTAGATTGGGGGAGACGTGGGCTAGTTATTACAGAGTTAGATTGGGGGAGACGTGGGCTAGTTATTACAGCGTTAGATTGGGGGAGACGTGGGCTAGTTATTACAGCGTTAGATTGGGGGAGACGTGGGCTAGTTATTACAGCGTTAGATTGGGGGAGACGTGGGCTAGTTATTACAGCGTTAGATTGGGGAGACGTGGGCTAGTTATTACAGCGTTAGATTGGGGGAGATGGGCTAGTTATTACAGCGTTAGATTGGGGGAGACGTGGGCTAGTTATTACAGCGTTAGATTGGGGGAGACGTGGGCTAGTTATTACAGCGTTAGATTGGGGGAGACGTGGGCTAGTTATTACAGCGTTAGATTGGGGGAGACGTGGGCTAGTTATTACAGCGTTAGATTGGGGGAGACGTGGGCTAGTTATTACAGCGTTGGATTGGGGGAGACGTGGGCTAGTTATTACAGCGTTAGATTGGGGGAGACGTGGGCTAGTTATTACAGCGTTAGATTGGGGGAGACGTGGGCGTTATTACAGCTAGTTATTACAGAGTTAGATTGGGGGAGACGTGGGCTAGTTATTACAGCGTTGGATTGGGGGAGCGTGGGCTAGTTATTACAGCGTTGGATTGGGGGGCGTGGGCTAGTTATTACAGCGTTGGATTGGGGGAGACGTGGGCTAGTTATTACAGCGTTGGATTGGGGGAGACGTGGGCTAGTTATTACAGCGTTGGATTGGGGGAGACGTGGGCTAGTTATTACAGCGTTGGATTGGGGGAGACGTGGGCTAGTTATTACAGCGTTATATTGGGGGAGACGTGGGCTAGTTATTACAGCGTTAGATTACAGCGTTAGATTGGGGGAGACGTGGGCTAGTTATTACAGAGTTAGATTGGGGGAGACGTGGGCTAATTATTACAGCGTTAGATTGGGGGAGACGTGGTCTAGTTATTACAGAGTTAGATTGGGGGAGACGTGGGCTAGTTATTACAGCGTTAGATTGGGGGAGACGTGGGCTAGTTATTACAGCGTTAGATTGGGGGAGACGTGGGCTAGTTATTACAGCGTTAGATTGGGGGAGACGTGGTCTAGTTATTACAGAGTTAGATTGGGGGAGACGTGGGCTAGTTATTACAGCGTTAGATTGGGGGAGACGTGGGCTAGTTATTACAGAGTTAGATTGGGGGAGACGTGGGCTAGTTATTACAGCGTTAGATTGGGGGAGACGTGGGCTAGTTATTACAGCGTTAGATTGGGGGAGACGTGGGCTAGTTATTACAGCGTTAGATTGGGGGAGACGTGGGCTAGTTATTACAGCGTTAGATTGGGGGAGACGTGGGCTAGTTATTACAGCGTTAGATTGGGGGAGACGTGGGCTAGTTATTACAGCGTTAGATTGGGGGAGACGTGGGCTAGTTATTACAGCGTTAGATTGGGGGAGACGTGGGCTAGTTATTACAGCGTTAGATTGGGGGAGACGTGGGCTAGTTATTACAGCGTTAGATTGGGGGAGACGTGGGCTAGTTATTACAGCGTTAGATTGGGGGAGACGTGGGCTAGTTATTACAGCGTTAGATTGGGGGAGACGTGGGCTAGTTATTACAGCGTTAGATTGGGGGAGACGTGGGCTAGTTATTACAGCGTTGGATTGGGGGAGAGCGTGGGCTAGTTATTACAGCGTTGGATTGGGGGAGCGTGGGCTAGTTATTACAGCGTTGGATTGGGGGAGACGTGGGCTAGTTATTACAGCGTTGGATTGGGGGAGACGTGGGCTAGTTATTACAGCGTTGGATTGGGGGAGACGTGGGCTAGTTATTACAGCGTTGGATTGGGGGAGACGTGGGCTAGTTATTACAGCGTTATATTGGGGGAGACGTGGGCTAGTATTACAGCGTTAGATTGGGGGAGACGTGGGCTAGTTATTACAGCGTTAGATTGGGGGAGACGTGGGCTAGTTATTACAGCGTTAGATTGGGGGAGACGTGGGCTAGTTATTACAGCGTTAGATTGGGGGAGACGTGGGCTAGTTATTACAGCGTTAGATTGGGGGAGACGTGGGCTAGTTATTACAGCGTTAGATTGGGGGAGACGTGGGCTAGTTATTACAGCGTTAGATTGGGGGAGGGGAGAGATTGGGCTAGTTATTACAGTTAGATTTAGTTATTACAGCGTTAGATTGGGGGAGACGTGGGCTAGTTATTACAGCGTTAGATTGGGGGAGACGTGGGCTAGTTATTACAGCGTTGGATTGGGGGAGACGTGGGCTAGTTATTACAGCGTTAGATTGGGGGGAGACGTGGGCTAGTTATTACAGCGTTAGATTGGGGGGAGACGTGGGCTAGTTATTACAGCGTTAGATTGGGGGGAGACGTGGGCTAGTTATTACAGCGTTAGATTGGGGGAGTTATTACAGCGTTAGATTGGGCTAGTTATTACAGCGTTAGATTGGGGGAGACGTGGGCTAGTTATTACAGCGTTAGATTGGGGGAGACGTGGGCTAGTTATTACAGCGTTAGATTGGGGGAGACGTGGGCTAGTTATTACAGCGTTAGATTGGGGGAGACGTGGGCTAGTTATTACAGCGTTGGATTGGGGGAGACGTGGGCTAGTTATTACAGCGTTAGATTGGGGGAGACGTGGGCTAGTTATTACAGCGTTAGATTGGGGGAGACGTGGGCTAGTGATTACAGCGTTAGATTGGGGGAGACGTGGGCTAGTTATTACAGAGTTAGATTGGGGGAGACGTGGGCTAGTTATTACAGCGTTAGATTGGGGGAGACGTGGGCTAGTTATTACAGCGTTAGATTGGGGGAGACGTGGGCTAGTTATTACAGCGTTAGATTGGGGGAGACGTGGGCTAGTTATTACAGCGTTAGATTGGGGGAGACGTGGGCTAGTTATTACAGCGTTAGATTGGGGGAGACGTGGGCTAGTTATTACAGCGTTAGATTGGGGGAGACGTGGCTAGTTATTACAGCGTTAGATTGGGGGAGACGTGGGCTAGTTATTACAGCGTTAGATTGGGGGAGACGTGGGCTAGTTATTACAGAGTTAGATTGGGGGAGACGTGGGCTAGTTATTACAGCGTTAGATTGGGGGAGACGTGGGCTAGTTATTACAGCGTTAGATTGGGGGAGACGTGGGCTAGTTATTACAGCGTTAGATTGGGGGAGACGTGGGCTAGTTATTACAGCGTTAGATTGGGGGAGACGTGGGCTAGTTATTACAGCGTTAGATTGGGGGGAGACGGGGCTAGTTATTACAGCGTTAGATTGGGGGAGACGTGGGCTAGTTATTACAGCGTTAGATTGGGGGAGACGTGGGCTAGTTATTACAGCGTTAGATTGGGGGAGACGTGGGCTAGTTATTACAGCGTTAGATTGGGGGAGACGTGGGCTAGTTATTACAGCGTTAGATTGGGGGAGACGTGGGCTAGTTATTACAGCGTTAGATTGGGGGAGACGTGGGCTAGTTATTACAGCGTTAGATTGGGGGAGACGTGGGCTAGTTATTACAGCGTTAGATTGGGGGAGACGTGGGCTAGTTATTACAGCGTTAGATTGGGGGAGACGTGGGCTAGTTATTACAGCGTTAGATTGGGGGAGACGTGGGCTAGTTATTACAGCGTTAGATTGGGGGAGACGTGGGCTAGTTATTACAGCGTTAGATTGGGGGAGACGTGGGCTAGTTATTACAGCGTTAGATTGGGGGAGACGTGGGCTAGTTATTACAGCGTTAGATTGGGGAGACGTGGGCTAGTTATTACAGCGTGGATTGGGGGAGCGTGGGCTAGTTATTACAGCGTTGGATTGGGGAGAGACGTGGGCTAGTTATTACAGCGTTGGATTGGGGGAGACGTGGGCTAGTTATTACAGCGTTGGATTGGGGGAGACGTGGGCTAGTTATTACAGCGTTGGATTGGGGGAGACGTGGGCTAGTTATTACAGCGTTGGATTGGGGGAGACGTGGGCTAGTTATTACAGTTATTGGGGGAGACGTGGGCTAGTGATTACAGCGTTAGATTGGGGGAGACGTGGGCTAGTTATTACAGCGTTAGATTGGGGGAGACGTGGGCTAGTTATTACAGCGTTAGATTGGGGGAGACGTGGGCTAGTTATTACAGCGTTAGATTGGGGGGGAGACTAGTTATTGGGCTAGTTATTACAGCGTTAGATTGGGGGAGACGTGGGCTAGTTATTACAGCGTTAGATTGGGGGAGACGTGGGCTAGTTATTACAGCGTTAGATTGGGGGAGACGTGGGCTAGTTATTACAGCGTTAGATTGGGGGAGACGTGGTCTAGTTATTACAGCGTTAGATTGGGGGAGACGTGGGCTAGTTATTACAGCGTTAGATTGGGGGAGACGTGGGCTAGTTATTACAGAGTTAGATTGGGGGAGACGTGGGCTAATTATTACAGCGTTAGATTGGGGGAGACGTGGCTAGTTATTACAGCTAGTTATTACAGCGTTAGATTGGGGGAGACGTGGGCTAGTTATTACAGCGTTAGATTGGGGGAGACGTGGGCTAGTTATTACAGCGTTAGATTGGGGGAGACGTGGGCTAGTTATTACAGCGTTAGATTGGGGGAGACGTGGGCTAGTTATTACAGCGTTAGATTGGGGGAGACGTGGGCTAGTTATTACAGCGTTAGATTGGGGGAGACGTGGGCTAGTTATTACAGCGTTAGATTGGGGGAGACGTGGGCTAGTTATTACAGCGTTAGATTGGGGGAGACGTGGGCTAGTTATTACAGCGTTAGATTGGGGGAGACGTGGGCTAGTTATTACAGCGTTAGATTGGGGGAGACGTGGGCTAGTTATTACAGCGTTAGATTGGGGGAGACGTGGGCTAGTTATTACAGCGTTAGATTGGGGGGAGACGTGGGCTAGTTATTACAGCGTTAGATTGGGGGAGAGACGTGGGCTAGTTATTACAGCGTTAGATTGGGGGAGACGTGGGCTAGTTATTACAGCGTTAGATTGGGGGAGACGTGGGCTAGTTATTACAGCGTTAGATTGGGGGAGACGTGGGCTAGTTAT
This sequence comes from Oncorhynchus gorbuscha, assembly GCF_021184085.1. Classification (NCBI taxonomy): domain Eukaryota; kingdom Metazoa; phylum Chordata; class Actinopteri; order Salmoniformes; family Salmonidae; genus Oncorhynchus; species Oncorhynchus gorbuscha. The sequence continues at coordinate 167,560 of NW_025745342.1, forward strand.
TACAGCGTTAGATTGGGGGAGACGTGGGCTAGTTATTACAGCGTTAGATTGGGGGAGACGTGGGCTAGTTATTACAGCGTTAGATTGGGGGAGACGTGGGCTAGTTATTACAGCGTTAGATTGGGGGAGAGACGTGGGCTAGTTATTACAGCGTTAGATTGGGGGAGACGTGGGCTAGTTATTACAGCGTTAGATTGGGGGAGACGTGGGCTAATGGAAGATATTCTTACCACATTTGTTATGTCAGTCATTTCCTTTCACATGGTGGAAGTGTTCACTTCAGGAGGAAGGAGAGTTTGGGACAGAACCCGTGTCTGGTTTTGAGGGTTTAAACAGAACCCGTGTCTGGTTTTGAGGGTTTAAACAGAACCCGTGTCTGGTTTTGAGGGTTTAAACAGAACCCGTGTCTGGTTTTGAGGGTTTAAAGCAGTTTCGGTTATAACTGAGGGATATTTATCACTAACTCAGGTTTAACTCAGGTTTCTTTACTCTGTATGTGAGCATAACACCTCACCCTCATCTATCTCGCTTTCTCTCACTCACCTGCTCTCTCACTCACCTGCTCTCTCACTCACCTCCTCTCTCACTCACCTCCTCTCTCACCTCTCCTCTCTCACCCCTCCTCTCTCACCCCTCCTCTCTCACTCACCTGCTCACTCACCTCCTCTCTCACCCCTCCTCTCTCACCCCTCCTCTCTCACTCACCTGCTCTCTCACCCCTCCTCTCTCACTCACCTGCTCTCTCACTCACCTGCTCTCTCACCCCTCCTCTCTCACTCACCTGCTCTCTCACTCACCTGCTCTCACACCCCTCCTCTCTCACTCACCTGCTCTCTCACCCCTCCTCTCTCACTCACCTGCTCTCTCACCCCTCCTCTCTCACTCACCTGCTCTCTCATCCCTCCTCTCTCACCCCTCCTCTCTCACCCACCTGCTCTCTCACCCCTCCTCTCTCACCCCTCCCCTCTCACTCACCTGCTCTCTCACTCACCTGCTCTCTCACCCCTCCTCTCTCACTCACCTGCTCTCTCACCCCTCCTCTCTCACCCCTCCTCTCTCACCCCTCCTCCCTCACTCACCTGCTCTCTCATCCCTCCCTTCTTACTCACCTGCTCTCTCACCCCTCCTCTCTCACCCCTCCTCTCTCACTCACCTGCTCTCTCACCCCTCCTCTCTCACTCACCTGCTCTCTCACCTGTCCTCTCTCACTCACCTGCTCTCTCACCTGTCCTCTCTCACTCACCTGCTCTCTCACCCCTCCTCTCTCACTCACCTGCTCTCTCACCCCTCCTCTCTCACTCACCTGCTCTCTCACCCCTCCTCTCTCACTCACCTCCTCTCTCACTCACCTCCTCTCTCACACCCCTCCTCTCTCACCCCTCCTCTCTCACCCCTCCTCTCTCACCCCTCCTCTCTCAATTCAATTTAAGGGGCTTTATTGGCATGGGAAACACATGTTAACATTGCCAAAGCAAATTAACTAGATAATAAACTGTAAAAATGTACAGTAAACATTAAACCAAAATAATATTATTCCAAAATAATAGACATTTCCAATGTCATTGTCTCTCTCTCCCGCATCCCTCTCTCGTCCCCTCCTCTCTCCCTCCGGTCCCCTCTCCCCCCCACCCCCAGTCTCCAGCTGCTGAGGACTTCTCTCACCTGCCTCCAGAACAGAGGAAGAAGAGACTTCAATCCAAGATTGATGACATCACCAAGGAACTTCAGAAGGAGCTGGACCAGAGGTAGCCCCGCCTCCCCCGCCACTCTGATCACCACAGTGACGGCGGCGATCTCACAGTCCTACTGTCTCTGTCCATCAATGACATTCTCCTCGCGTGTTCTCTCCTCTCAGGTCAGAGGGGAGGGACCTGTGGCTTTCTCATCCAATGGGTTTTGAGAAGGAGGCGAGGAGTTTGCAATTGAGATTCTCCCATCGTGTCCGTCTCGAATGGCACCGTATTCCCTATATAGTGTGCTGTCTTTGACCAGGGCTTATAGGACCCTGATCAGTAGTAGTGTACTAGATGGGAATAGTGTGCCTTTTGGGACACATTGATTTGTTCTAACAGACGCCCTTCTTCTGTAACATATTGCTTGTTCCTTCCTGTCTCTCTGTCTCGCTGTCTTTTTCCCTCCTCCTCCAGTGAGGCATTAGAGAAGATGAGAGGTGTTTATGAACGGAACCCTCAGATGGGAGACCCAGCCAGTCTAGAACCTCAGATCACCCAGACCTCGCAGAACGTTGGACGACTCGGAGGACAACTCACCAAATACGAGGTAGGCTACTGCGCGCACACACACACACACACTCTGGCTTGGTGACATGGACACTCTGGCTTGGTGACACAGACATGGACACACACACACTGGCTTTGTGACACAGACACTCTGGCTTGGTGACACAGACAGACACTCTGGCTTGGTGACACAGACAGACACTCTGGCTTGGTGACACAGACAGACACTCTGGCTTGGTGACACAGACAGACACTCTGGCTTGGTGACACAGACAGACACTCTGGCTTGGTGACACAGACAGACACTCTGGCTTGGTGACACAGACACTCTGGCTTGGTGACACAGACACTCTGGCTTGGGGACACAGACACTCTGGCTTGGGGACACAGACACTCTGGCTTGGTGACACAGACAGACACTCTGGCTTGGGGACACAGACACTCTGGCTTGGTGACACAGGCAGACACTCTGGCTTGGTGACACAGGCAGACACTCTGGCTTGGGGACACAGACAGACACTCTGGCTTGGTGACACAGACAGACACTCTGGCTTGGTGACACAGGCAGACACTCTGGCTTGGGGACACAGACAGACACTCTGGCTTGGGGACACAGACAGACACTCTGGCTTGGGGACACAGGCAGACACTCTGGCTTGCGGACACAGGCAGACACTCTGGCTTGGTGACACAGGCAGACACTCTGGCTTGCGGACACAGGCAGACACTCTGGCTTGGGGACACAGACAGACACTCTGGCTTGCGGACACAGGCAGACACTCTGGCTTGGGGACACAGACAGACACTCTGGCTTGGGGACACAGACAGACACTCTGGCTTGGGGACACAGGCAGACACTCTGGCTTGGTGACACAGGCAGACACTCTGGCTTGGTGACACAGGCAGACACTCTGGCTTGGGGACACAGGCAGACACTGGCTTGGGGACACAGGCAGACACTCTGGCTTGGGGACACAGACAGACACTCTGGCTTGGGGACACAGACAGACACTCTGGCTTGGGGACACAGACAGACACACTGGCTTGGGGACACAGACAGACACTCTGGCTTGGGGACACAGACAGACACTCTGGCTTGGGGACACAGACACTCTGGCTTGGTGACACAGACAGACACTGGCTTGGGGACACAGACACTGGCTTGGTGACACAGACAGACACTCTGGCTTGGGGACACACACACGGAAACACACACTTGTCATTAGCCATCTATAGTAAACAGCAAGTCATTCTTCTCTCTGACAGTCGTGGCTGGCTGAGGCTTTCAGAGGAGATGATTCTACCAACACTGCTGTCAACAACAATCAATACTGGTAAGAGAGAGGGAGCGTGTGTGTTTATATAATGTCTATATGTATTAATATAATGTGTGTGTTTATATAATGTCTATATGTATTAATATAATGTGTGTGTTTATATAATGTCTATATGTGTTAATATAATGTGTGTGTGTGTGTGTGTGTGTATGTGTAATATGTGTGTGTGTGTGTGTGTGTGTGTGTATATAATGTCTATATGTGTTAATATAATGTGTGTGTGTGTGTGTGATGTCTATATGTGTTAATATAATGTGTGTGTATATATAATGTCTATATGTGTTAATATAATGTGTGTGTGTCTCTGTCTTCAGTTCCATGTCAGCTGATCCGTCTCAGAACATCTACTCAGAGTTTGATGAAGACTTTGATGAAGATGTGGAGACTCCTATAGGAAAGGCTACTGCCCTCTACACCTTCCAAGGTACACGCACACCATCACGCACACATCACGCACACCATCACGCACGCACACCATCACGCACACCATCACGCACGCACACCATCACGCACGCACACCATCACGCACACACACGTCACACGTACACCATCACGCACACACACATCACACGCACACCATCACGCACACCATCACACGCACACCATCACGCACACCATCACGCACACCATCACACGCACACCATCACACGCACACCATCACGCACACCATCACACGCACACCATCACACGCACACCATCACACACGCACACCATCACACACGCACACCATCACGCACACACACATCACACGCACACCATCACGCACACCATCACGCACACCATCACACGCACACCATCACGCACACCATCACACGCACACCATCACGCACACGCACACCACACACACGCACACCATCACACACGCACACCATCACGCACACACACACATCACGCACGCACACCATCACGCACACACACACATCACACGCACACCATCACGCACACACACACCATCACGCACACCATCACGCACACACACACCATCACGCACACACACACATCACACGCACACCATCACGCACACACACACATCACACACGCACCATCACGCACACACACACATCACACACGCACCATCACGCACACACACACACACACATCACACGCACACCATCACGCACACACACACACACACCATCACGCACACACCATCACACATACCATCGCACACGCACACCATCGCACACGCACACCATCACGCACGCACACCATCACGCACGCACACCATCACGCACACGCACGTCACACGCACACCATCACGCACACACACATCACACGCAAACCATCACGCACACCATCACACGCACACCATCACACGCACACCATCACGCACACCATCACGCACACCATCACGCACACACACACATCACACGCACACCATCACGCACACACACACATCACACGCACACCATCACGCACACACACACATCACACGCACACCATCACGCACACACACACATCACACACGCACCATCACACACACATCACACGCACACCATCACGCACACACACACACGCACACCATCACGCACACACCATCACACATACCATCGCACACGCACACCATCGCACACGCACACCATCACACACGCATCAGAAACACACACCATCAGACACACACACCGACAGTGTCTATAACTAGTGTGTGTCTGTCTCCAGGTTCCAGTCAGGGGACAGTGTCTATAACTAGTGTGTGTCTGTCTCCAGGTTCCAGTCAGGGAACAGTGTCTATAACTAGTGTGTGTCTCCAGGTTCCAGTCAGGGGACAGTGTCTATAACTAGTGTGTCTCCAGGTTCCAGTCAGGGGACAGTGTCTATAACTAGTGTGTCTCCAGGTTCCAGTCAGGGGACAGTGTCTATAACTAGTGTGTCTCCAGGTTCCAGTCAGAGGACAGTGTCTATAACTAGTGTGTGTCTGTCTCCAGGTTCCAGTCAGGGGACAGTGTCTATAACTAGTGTGTCTCCAGGTTCCAGTCAGGGGACAGTGTCTATAACTAGTGTGTCTCCAGGTTCCAGTCAGGGGACAGTGTCTATAACTAGTGTGTGTCTGTCTCCAGGTTCCAGTCAGGGGACAGTGTCTATAACTAGTGTGTGTCTATCTCCAGGTTCTAGTCAGGGGACAGTGTCTATAACTAGTGTCTGTCTCCAGGTTCCAGTCAGGGGACAGTGTCTATAACTAGTGTCTGTCTCCAGGTTCCAGTCAGGGGACAGTGTCTATAACTTGTGTGTGTCTGTCTCCAGGTTCCAGTCAGGGGACAGTGTCTATAACTAGTGTGTGTGTGTCTCCAGGTTCCAGTCAGGGGACAGTGTCTATAACTAGTGTGTGTGTGTCTCCAGGGTCCAGTAGGGGACAGTGTCTATAACTAGTGTCTGTCTCCAGGGTCCAGTAGGGGACAGTGTCTCTAACTTGTGTGTGTGTGTGTGTGTGTGTGTGTGTGTGTGTGTGTGTGTGTGTGTGTGTGTGTGTGTGTGTGTGTGTGTGTGTGTGTGTGTGTGTGTGTGTGTGTGTGTGTCTCCAGGTTCCAGTCAGGGGACAGTGTCTATAACTAGTGTGTGTCTCCAGGGTCCAGTAGGGGACAGTGTCTATAACTAGTGTGTGTCTCCAGGTTCCAGTCAGGGGACAGTGTCTATAACTAGTGTGTGTCTGTCTCCAGGTTCCAGTCAGGGGACAGTGTCTATAACTAGTGTCTGTCTCCAGGTTCCAGTAGAGGACAGTGTCTATAACTAGTGTCTGTCTCCAGGGTCCAGTAGGGGACAGTGTCTATAACTAGTGTGTGTCTGTCTCCAGGTTCCAGTCAGGGGACAGTGTCTATAACTAGTGTCTGTCTCCAGGTTCCAGTAGAGGACAGTGTCTATAACTAGTGTCTGTCTCCAGGGTCCAGTAGGGGACAGTGTCTATAACTAGTGTGTGTCTGTCTCCAGGGTCCAGTAGGGGACAGTGTCTATAACTAGTGTCTGTCTCCAGGGTCCAGTAGGGGACAGTGTCTCTAACTTGTGTGTGTGTGTGTGTGTGTGTGTGTGTGTGTGTGTGTGTGTGTGTGTGTGTGTGTGTGTGTGTGTGTGTGTGTGTGTGTGTGTGTGTGTGTGTGTGTGTGTGTGTGTGTCTCCAGGTTCCAGTCAGGGGACAGTGTCTATAACTAGTGTGTGTCTCCAGGGTCCAGTAGGGGACAGTGTCTATAACTAGTGTGTGTCTCCAGGTTCCAGTCAGGGGACAGTGTCTATAACTAGTGTCTGTCTCCAGGTTCCAGTAGAGGACAGTGTCTATAACTAGTGTCTGTCTCCAGGGTCCAGTAGGGGACAGTGTCTATAACTAGTGTGTGTCTGTCTCCAGGTTCCAGTCAGGGGACAGTGTCTATAACTAGTGTCTGTCTCCAGGTTCCAGTCAGGGGACAGTGTCTATAACTAGTGTGTGTCTGTCTCCAGGTTCCAGTCAGGGGACAGTGTCTATAACTAGTGTGTGTCTGTCTCCAGGTTCCAGTCAGGGGACAGTGTCTATAACTAGTGTGTGTCTGTCTCCAGGTTCCAGTCAGGGGACAGTGTCTCCATAATAACTAGTGTGTGTCTCCAGGTTCCAGTCAGGGGACAGTGTCTATAACTAGTGTGTGTCTCCAGGGTCCAGTAGGGAACAGTGTCTATAACTAGTGTGTGTCTCCAGGTTCCAGTCAGGGGACAGTGTCTATAACTAGTGTGTGTCTGTCTCCAGGTTCCAGTCAGGGGACAGTGTCTATAACTAGTGTCTGTCTCCAGGTTCCAGTAGAGGACAGTGTCTATAACTAGTGTCTGTCTCCAGGGTCCAGTAGGGGACAGTGTCTATAACTAGTGTCTGTCTCCAGGTTCCAGTCAGGGGACAGTGTCTATAACTAGTGTGTGTCTGTCTCCAGGTTCCAGTAGAGGACAGTGTCTATAACTAGTGTGTGTCTGTCTCCAGGTTCCAGTCAGGGGACAGTGTCTATAACTAGTGTCTGTCTGTCTCCAGGGTCCAGTCAGGGGACAGTGTCTATAACTAGTGTGTGTCTGTCTCCAGGTTCCAGTAGAGGACAGTGTCTATAACTAGTGTGTGTCTGTCTCCAGGTTCCAGTCAGGGGACAGTGTCTATAACTAGTGTCTGTCTGTCTCCAGGGTCCAGTCAGGGGACAGTGTCTATAACTAGTGTGTGTCTGTCTCCAGGTTCCAGTAGAGGACAGTGTCTATAACTAGTGTGTGTCTGTCTCCAGGGTCCAGTCAGGGGACAGTGTCTATAACTAGTGTGTGTCTGTCTCCAGGTTCCAGTCAGGGGACAGTGTCTATAACTAGTGTCTGTCTCCAGGTTCCAGTCAGGGGACAGTGTCTATAACTAGTGTGTGTCTGTCTCCAGGTTCCAGTAGAGGACAGTGTCTATAACTAGTGTCTGTCTCCAGGGTCCAGTAGGGGACAGTGTCTATAACTAGTGTGTGTCTGTCTCCAGGTTCCAGTCAGGGGACAGTGTCTATAACTAGTGTCTGTCTCCAGGTTCCAGTCAGGGGACAGTGTCTATAACTAGTGTGTGTCTGTCTCCAGGTTCCAGTCAGGGGACAGTGTCTATAACTAGTGTGTGTTTGTCTCCAGGTTCCAGTCAGGGGACAGTGTCTATAACTAGTGTGTGTGTGTCTCCAGGGTCCAGTCAGGGGACAGTGTCTATAACTAGTGTGTGTCTGTCTCCAGGGTCCAGTCAGGGGACAGTGTCTATAACTAGTGTGTGTGTGTCTCCAGGTTCCAGTCAGGGGACAGTGTCTATAACTAGTGTGTGTCTCCAGGTTCCAGTAGGGGACAGTGTCTATAACTAGTGTGTGTCTCCAGGTTCCAGTCAGGGGACAGTGCCTATAACTAGTGTGTCTCCAGGTTCCAGTCAGGGGACAGTGTCTATAACTAGTGTGTGTGTGTCTCCAGGTTCCAGTCAGGGGACAGTGTCTATAACTAGTGTGTGTCTGTCTCCAGGTTCCAGTCAGGGGACAGTGTCTATAACTAGTGTGTGTCTGTCCCCAGGTTCCAGTCAGGGGACAGTGTCTATAACTAGTGTGTGTCTGTCTCCAGGTTCCAGTCAGGGGACAGTGTCTATAACAGAAGGCGAGCAGCTCAGTGTGATGGAGAGTGATAAAGGAGATGGATGGATGAGGGTTCTACGAGCCAACGGAGACGAAGGATACATCCCCTCATCCTACGTCAAGTTCTAGACAATAACACACACATGGATACACCGATTTAACGCACACACACCTTTCAGCCAAGGACTTTCATTCTGTGTGTTACCACCCCTCCATCTCTCTCTCACTCTACCTCTCTCTCTACCTCACTCTCTCTCTCTCTACCTCTCTCTCTCTCTCTCTCTACCTCCATCTCTCTCTCACTCTACCTCTCTCTCTCTCACTCTACCTCTCACTCTACCTCTCTCTCTCACTCTACCTCTCTCTCTCACTCTACCTCTGTCTCTCACTCTACCTCTCTCACTCTCTCTCTCTCACTCTCCTCACTCTCTCTCTCTCTCTACTCTCTCTCTCTCACTCTACTCTCACTCTCTCTCTCTCTCTCACTCTACTCTCTCTCTCACTCTACCTCTCTCTCTCACTCTACCTCTCTCTCTCACTCTACCTCTCTCTCTCACTCTACCTCTCTCTCTCACTCTACCTCTCTCTCTCTCTCTACCTCACTCTCTCTCCCTCTCTCACTATCTCTACCACTCTCTCTCTACCTCTCTCTCACTCTCACTACCTCTCTCTACCTCTCACTCTCTCTTCCTCTACCTCTCTCACTACCTCTCTCTACCTCTCACTCTCTCTACCTCTCTCACTCTCTCTACCTCTCACTCCCTCTACCTCTCTCACTCTCTCTACCTCTCTCACTCTCTCTACCTCTCTCACTCTCTCTACCTCTCTCACTCTCTCTACCTCTCTCACTCTCTCTACCTCTCTCTCTCTCTACCTCTCACTCTCTCTCTCTCTCTCTCTCTCTCTCTCTCTCTCTCTCTCTCTCTCTACCTCTCTCTCTACCTCTCTCACTACCTCTCTCTACCTCTCACTCTCTCTACCACTCTCACTCTCTCTACCACTCTCACTCTCTCCACCTCTCTACCTCTCTCACTCTCTCTCCTCTCTCACTCTCTCTCTCTCTCTACCTCACTCACCTACTCTCTACTCTACCTCTCACTCACTCTCTACCTACCTCTCACTCCTCTACCTCTCACTACCTCTACACTACCTCTACCTCTCTCACTACCTCTACCTCTCACTCTCTCTACCCCCTCTCTTTTTCTCTACCTCTCTTCCCCTCTACCTCTTCATCCTCCTCCCTCCACCCCTCTCTCCCAGTCCCATTCCTCTCTCCCTATACTTACCTAATCACAGATCATTAGTAGCCATGACATTGTGATTGTTTTTATATTAAATGACTGCTATCCTAGTTATCAGATTTGGATGAAATAGTTATCAGCTGGATGGTGAAGCCACTATTTTATGGAACTGCGTCCCAAACACCACCCTGTGTTCTATATAGTGTACTTGATCAGGGCCCTATTCCCTATATAGTGGACTTGTTTGTCACGTTCTCTCATCAGAAGAGTTTCTTAGATCCCAAATTATACCCTATTCCCTATATAGAACACTACTATAGACCAGAGCCCTATTCCCTATATAGTACACTAATTTTGACCAGAGCCCTATTCCCTATATAGTACACTACTGTTGACCAGGGCCATATTCCCTATATAGTGCATTACTTTAGATCAGAGGCCTGTGGGGAATCGGGGGGCAATTGGGACGCAGCCTGTATGTGAAACTGGTCAGTTTTGAAATGTTTCTGCGGTTCTTATTGGTTGTCTGATTGTCTGACCATGTCTGTGGTTGTTATGGTTACAGACTGTTTTGGTTGTTGTTTCTCTGTTGTTTATCTCTCTTTTTGTGGTTTAACTGTCTGTGGTCAGGTTCTGGCCAATCAGATGGCTCTGTGGTCAGGTTCTGGCCAATCAGATGGCTCTGTGGTCAGGTTCTGGCCAATCAGATGGCTCTGTGGTCAGGTTCTGGCCAATCAGATGGCTCTGTGGTCAGGTTCTGGCCAATCAGATGGCTCTGTGGTCAGGTTCTGGCCAATCAGATGGCTCTGTGGTCAGGTTCTGGCCAATCAGATGGCTCTGTGGTCAGGTTCTGGCCAATCAGATGGCTCTGTGGTCAGGTTCTGGCCAATCAGATGGCTCTGTGGTGGTGTTGTGACTACTGCTGTTTAACTTCTCCTGGAGGACCCCAGGTGTTTCTGTCCGGCCCAGGATTCAATCAAAGGCGCATTGTGGATTATGAGCAAACCACACTAGACTGTTCAATCTAATGTTCAGCTGACATCCGCAGCGTTTACCATGACAACCAGAGGAATGAGCTGGTTAACGGTGCATCGCCGACTGGCGTCGTGGACAGTTCACCTTTGGTTGAATCCCAGCCGTCTCATTCAGACATGGGACACCAAATCATGTATCAATTACATGTCCCAAAATGGCACCCTATTCCCTATATAGTCCCCTACCTTTGACCAGAGGCCCACGGGGGGGGTAACGGGAGGCCCACGGGGGGGGTAACGGGAGGCCCACGGGGTGGTAACGGGAGGCCCACGGGGGAGGCAGTCTGTCAGCCCTCCAGGTCTATTTTGACCACTCAGGAGGTATGGAGACCACAGGGGAATAGGGGCCCACAGGGGAGGCAGTCTGTCTGCCCTCCAGGTCTAGTTTGACCTCTCAGGAGGTATGGAGACCACAGGGGAATAGGGGCCCACAGGGGAGGCAGTCTGTCTGCCCTCCAGGTCTAGTTTGACCTCTCAGGAGGTATGGAGACCACAGGGGAATAGGGGCCCACAGGGGAGGCAGTCTGTCAGCCCTCCAGGTCTATTTTGACCACTCAGGAGGTATGGAGACCACAGGGGAATAGGGGCCCACAGGGGAGGCAGTCTGTCTGCCCTCCAGGTCTAGTTTGACCTCACATCTCCCTGGTTAAATGGAACTGGACTCGTCACTCGCTGCTTCTCAATGTTTTATGGAATATCTGTATGTTATTATATCATCACATTTTAAAACTACTTATGTGTTGACCTCTAAGTACCCTGTGAACTATTTTGATTGAGGAAAAAATAAAAATAATAAATAGATTTGTCAAATTTGATGTTTTGTTTCATTTTGTAGTGTGTTGTCTTTTAATTAACAGACCAAAGTTGACACAGTTTTAAATCATTTATATCATCTGAATAGAAAATGTGTTCAGAACTTTCCAGTGATTTTCCCTAAAAAGAAACACTACTTTCAGACACCTGGCCGGTTGAGAAGAAAGTTGTCTGAGCACAGAACATGTTAACAGGGTAAACTCTGCAGAATAAAGTTGTTAACAGGGTAAACTCTACAGAATAAAGTTGTTAACAGGGTAAACTACAGAATAAAGTTGTTAACAGGGTAAACTCTCCAGAATAAAGTTGTTAACAGGGTAAACTCTCCAGAATAAAGTTGATAACATGTTAACAGGGTAAACTCTACAGAATAAAGTTGTTAACAGGGTAAACTCTACAGAATAAAGTTAACATGTTAACAGGGTAAACTCTGCAGAATAAAGTTAACATGTTAACAGGGTAAACTACAGAATAAAGTTGTTAACAGGGTAAACTCTACAGAATAAAGTTGTTGTTAACAGGGTAAACTACAGAATAAAGTTGTTTAACAGAATAAATGTTAACAGGGTAAACTACAGAATAAAGTTGTTAACAGGGTAAACTACAGAATAAAGTTGTTAACAGGGTAAACTCTACAGAATAAAGTTGTTAACAGGGTAAACTACAGAATAAAGTTGTTAACAGGGTAAACTCTACAGAATAAAGTTGTTAACAGGGTAAACTACAGAATAAAGTTGTTAACAGGGTAAACTACAGAATAAAGTTGTTAACAGGGTAAACTCTCCAGAATAAAGTTGTTAACAGGGTAAACTCTACAGAATAAAGTTGTTAACATGTTAACAGGGTAAACTCTACAGAATAAAGTTGTTAACAGGGTAAACTACAGAATAAAGTTGTTAACAGGGTAAACTCTACAGAATAAAGTTGTTAACAGAATGTTAAATAAAGTTGTTAGGGTAAACTCTACAGAATAAAGTTGTTAACAGGGTAAACTACAGAATAAAGTTGTTAACATGTTAACAGGGTAAACTCTACAGAATAAAGTTGTTAACAGGGTAAACTCTACAGAATAAAGTTGTTAACAGGGTAAACTCTACAGAATAAAGTTGTTAACAGGGTAAACTCTAACAGGGTAAACTCTACAGAATAAAGTTAAATAAAGGGTTGAATAAATAACAGTTGTTAACAGGGTAAACTCTACAGAATAAAGTTGTTAACAGGGTAAACTCTACAGAATAAAGTTGATAACATGTTAACAGGGTAAACTCTACAGAATAAAGTTGTTAACAGGGTAAACTCTACAGAATAAAGTTGTTAACAGGGTAAACTCTACAGAATAAAGTTGTTAACAGGGTAAACTCTACAGAATAAAGTTGTTAACAGGGTAAACTCTCCAGAATAAAGTTGTTAACAGGGTACAGAATAAAAACAGGGTCTCCAGAATAAAGTTGATAACATGTTAACAGGGTAAACTCTACAGAATAAAGTTGTTAACAGGGTAAACTCTACAGAATAAAGTTAACAGGGTAAACTGCAGAATAAATGTTAACAGGGTAAACTACAGAATAAAGTTGTTAACAGGGTAAACTCTACAGAATAAAGTTGTTAACAGGGTAAACTCTGCAGAATAAAGTTAACATGTTAACAGGGTAAACTCTACAGAATAAAGTTGTTAACATGTTAACAGGGTAAACTCTACAGAATAAAGTTGTTAACAGGGTAAACTCTGCAGAATAAAGTTGTTAACAGGGTAAACTCTACAGAATAAAGTTGATAACATGTTAACAGGGTAAACTCTACAGAATAAAGTTGTTAACAGGGTAAACTCTCCAGAATAAAGTTGTTAACAGGGTAAACTCTGTAGAATAAAGTTGTTAACATGTTAACAGGGTAAACTCTCCAGAATAAAGTTGTTAACAGGGTAAACTCTACAGAATAAAGTTGATAACATGTTAACAGGTAAACTGCAGAATAAAGTTGTTAACAGGGTAAACTCTGCAGAATAAAGTTGTTAACAGGGTAAACTACAGAATAAAGTTGTTAACAGGGTAAACTCTACAGAATAAAGTTGTTACCATGTTAACAGGGTAAACTCTACAGAATAAAGTTGTTAACAGGGTAAACTCTACAGAATAAAGTTGTTAACAGGGTAAACTACAGAATAAAGTTGTAAACTCTACAGAATAAAGTTGTTGTTAACAGGGTAAACTCTACAGAATAAAGTTGTTAACAGGGTAAACTCTACAGAATAAAGTTGTTAACAGGGTAAACTACAGAATAAAGTTGTTAACAGGGTAAACTACAGAATAAAGTTGTTAACAGGGTAAACTGCAGAATAAAGTTGTTAACATGTTAACAGGTAAACTGCAGAATAAAGTTGTTAACAGGGTAAACTACAGAATAAAGTTGTTAACAGGGTAAACTCTACAGAATAAAGTTGTTAACAGGGTAAACTCTACAGAATAAAGTTGTTAACAGGGTAAACTCTACAGAATAAAGTTGTTAACAGGGTAAACTACAGAATAAAGTTGTTAACAGGGTAAACAGGGTAAACTCTACAGAATAAAGTTGTTAACAGGGTAAACTACGGTCCTTCTGTAGCTCAGTTGGTAGAGCATGGCGCTTGTAACGCCAGGGTAGTGGGTTCGATTAACCGGGACCACCCATACGTAGAATGTATGCACACATGACTGTAAGTCGCTTTGGATAAAGCGTCTGCTAAATGGCATATATTATTATTATTATTATTATTATATTATAGAATAAAGTTGTTAACAGGGTAAACTCTACAGAATAAAGTTGTTAACAGGGTAAACTCTACAGAATAAAGTTGTTAACAGGGTAAACTACAGAATAAAGTTGTTAACATGTTAACAGGGTAAACTCTACAGAATAAAGTTGTTAACAGGGTAAACTCTACAGAATAAAGTTGTTAACAGGGTAAACTCTACAGAATAAAGTTGTTAACAGGGTAAACTCTACATTTTGACACACCTGAACCAACAACCAGTAGAAGCACATCACACACCTTGTCTATGTCCCAAATAGGATCTTATTCCCTGTATCGTGCCCTATTTTCATCTAGAGCCCTATTCCCTGTATCGTGCCCTATTTTCAACCAGAGCCCTATTCCCTGTAACGTGCCCTATTTTCAACCAGAGCCCTATTCCCTGTATCGTGCCCTACTTTCAACCAGAGCCCTATTCCCTGTAACGTGCCCTACTTTCAACCAGAGCCCTATTCCCTGTATTGTGCCCTACTTTCAACTAGAGCCCTATTCCCTGTATCGTGCCCTACATAAGTTGTTAACAGGGTAAGCTCTACAGAATAAAGTTCAACCAGAGCCCTATTCCCTGTATCGTGCCTACTACATTCAACTAGAGCCCTATTCCCTGTATCGTGCCCTACATTCAACTAGAGCCCTATTCCCTGTATCGTGCCCTACATTCAACCAGAGCCCTATTCCCTGTATCGTGCCCTACATTCAACTAGAGCCCTATTCCCTGTATTGTGCCCTACTTTCAACCAGAGCCCTATTCCCTGTATCGTGCCCTACTTTCAACCAGAGCCCTATTCCCTGTATCGTGCCCTACATTCAACTAGAGCCCAACATTCAACCAGAGCCCTATTCCCTGTATCGTGCCCTACATTCAACTAGAGCCCTATTCCCTGTATCTGTATCGTGCCCTACATTCAACCAGAGCCCTGATCCCTGTATCGTGCCCTACTTTCAACCAGAGCCCTATTCCCTGTATCGTGCCCTACTTTCAACCAGAGCCCTATTCCCTGTATCGTGCCCTACTTTCATCTAGAGCCCTATTCCCTGTATCGTGCCCTACTTTCATCTAGAGCCCTATTCCCTGTATCGTGCCCTACTTTCAACCAGAGCCCTATTCCCTGTATCGTGCCCTACTTTCAACCAGAGCCCTATTCCCTGTATCGTGCCCTACTTTCATCTAGAGCCCTATTCCCTGTATCGTACCCTACATTCAACCAGAGCCCTATTCCCTGTATCGTGCCCTACTTTCAACCAGAGCCCTATTCCCTGTATCGTACCCTACATTCAACCAGAGCCCTATTCCCTGTATCGTGCCCTACTTTCATCTAGAGCCCTATTCCCTGTATCGTACCCTACATTAAACCAGAGCCCTATTCCCTGTATCGTACCCTACATTCAACCAGAGCCCTATTCCCTGTATCGTGCCCTACTTTCAACCAGAGCCCTATTCCCTGTATCGTGCCCTACTTTCAACCAGAGCCCTATTCCCTGTATCGTACCCTACATTCAACCAGAGCCCTATTCCCTGTATCGTGCCCTACTTTCATCTAGAGCCCTATCAGGTGCCCTACTTTCATCTAGAGCCTATAACAGAAGGTCCCTATGTATCGTACCCTACATTCAACCAGAGCCCTATTCCCTGTATCGTACCCTACATTCAACCAGAGCCCTATTCCCTGTATCGTACCCTACATTCAACCAGAGCCCTATTCCCTGTATCAGAGCCCTATTCCCCTACATTCAACCAGAGCCCTGATCCCTGTATCGTGCCCTACTTTCATCTAGAGCCCTATTCCCTGTATCGTACCCTACTTTCAACCAGAGCCCTATTCCCTGTATCGTGCCCTACTTTCATCTAGAGCCCTATTCCCTGTATCGTACCCTACATTCAACCAGAGCCCTATTCCCTGTATCGTGCCCTACATTCAACCAGAGCCCTATTCCCTGTATCGTACCCTACATTCAACCAGAGCCCTATTCCCTGTATCGTACCCTACATTCAACCAGAGCCCTATTCCCTGTATCGTACCCTACATTCAACCAGAGCCCTATTCCCTGTATCGTACCCTACATTCAACCAGAGCCCTATTCCCTGTATCGTACCCTACATTCAACCAGAGCCCTATTCCCTGTATCGTACCCTACATTCAACCAGAGCCCTGATCCCTGTATCGTGCCCTACTTTCATCTAGAGCCCTATTCCCTGTATCGTACCCTACTTTCAACCAGAGCCCTATTCCCTGTATCGTGCCCTACTTTCATCTAGAGCCCTATTCCCTGTATCGTACCCTACATTCAACCAGAGCCCTATTCCCTGTATCGTGCCCTACATTCAACCAGAGCCCTATTCCCTGTATCGTACCCTACATTCAACCAGAGCCCTATTCCCTGTATCGTACCCTACATTCAACCAGAGCCCTATTCCCTGTATCGCACCCTACATTCAACCAGAGCCCTATTCCCTGTATCGTACCCTACATTCAACCAGAGCCCTATTCCCTGTATCGTACCCTACATTCAACCAGAGCCCTATTCCCTGTATCGCGCCCTACATTCAACCAGAGCCCTATTCCCTGTATCGCACCCTACATTCAACCAGAGCCCTATTCCCTGTATCGTACCCTACATTCAACCAGAGCCCTATTCCCTGTATCGCGCCCTACATTCAACCAGAGCCCTATTCCCTGTATCGTACCCTACATTCAACCAGAGCCCTATTCCCTGTATCGTACCCTACATTCAACCAGAGCCCTATTCCCTGTATCGTACCCTACATTCAACCAGAGCCCTATTCCCTGTATCGCCCTACATTCAACCAGAGCCCTATTCCCTGTATCGTACCCTACATTCAACCAGAGCCCTATTCCCTGTATCGTGCCCTACATTCAACCAGAGCCCTATTCCCTGTATCGTACCCTACATTCAACCAGAGCCCTATTCCCTGTATCGTACCCTACATTCAACCAGAGCCCTATTCCCTGTATCGTACCCTACATTCAACCAGAGCCCTATTCCCTGTATCGTGCCCTACATTCAACCAGAGCCCTATTCCCTGTATCGTACCCTACATTCAACCAGAGCCCTATTCCCTGTATCGTGCCCTACATTCAACCAGAGCCCTATTCCCTGTATCGTACCCTACATTCAACCAGAGCCCTATTCCCTGTATCGTACCCTACATTCAACCAGAGCCCTGGTAGTGGCCCTACATTCAACCAGAGCCCTATTCCCTGTATCGTACCCTACATTCAACCAGAGCCCTGGTAGTGGCCCTACATTCAACCAGAGCCCTGGTAGTGGCCCTACATTCAACCAGAGCCCTGGTAGTGGCCCTACATTCAACCAGAGCCCTGGTAGTGGCCCTACATTCAACCAGAGCCCAACATTCAAGAGCCCTGGTAGTGGCCCTACATTCAACCAGATCCCTGGTAGTGGCCCTTCATTCAACCAAAGCCCTGGTAGTGGCCCTACATTCAACCAGAGCCCTGGTAGTGGCCCTACATTCAACCAGAGCCCTGGTAGTGGCCCTACATTCAACCAGAGCCCTGGTAGTGGCCCTACATTCAACCAGAGCCCTGGTAGTGGCCCTTCATTCAACCAGAGCCCTGGTAGTGGCCCTACATTCAACCAGAGCCCTGGTAGTGGCCCTACATTCAACCAGAGCCCTGGTAGTGGCCCTACATTCAACCAGAGCCCTGGTAGTGGCCCTACATTCAACCAGAGCCCTGGTAGTGGCCCTACATTCAACCAGAGCCCTGGTAGTGGCCCTACATTCAACCAGAGCCCTGGTACATTCAACCAGAGCCCTGGTAGTGGCCCTACATTCAACCAGAGCCCTGGTAGTGGCCCTACATTCAACCAGAGCCCTGGTAGTGGCCCTACATTCAACCAGAGCCCTGGTAGTGGCCCTACATTCAACCAGAGCCCTGGTAGTGGCCCTACATTCAACCAGAGCCCTGGTAGTGGCCCTACATTCAACCAGAGCCCTGGTAGTGGCCCTACATTCAACCAGAGCCCTGGTAGTGGCCCTACATTCAACCAGAGCCCTGGTAGTGGCCCTACATTCAACCAGAGCCCTGGTAGTGGCCCTACATTCAACCAGAGCCCTGGTAGTGGCCCTACATTCAACCAGAGCCCTGGTAGTGGCCCTACATTCAACCAGAGCCCTGGTAGTGGCCCTACATTCAACCAGAGCCCTGGTAGTGGCCCTACATTCAACCAGAGCCCTGGTAGTGGCCCTACATTCAACCAGAGCCCTGGTAGTGGCCCTACATTCAACCAGAGCCCTGGTAGTGGCCCTACATTCAACCAGAGCCCTGGTAGTGGCCCTACATTCAACCAGAGCCCTGGTAGTGGCCCTACATTCAACCAGAGCCCTGGTAGTGGCAGAGCCCTGGTACATTCAACCAGAGCCCTGGTAGTGGCCCATTCAACATTCAACCAGAGCCCTGGTAGTGGCCCTACATTCAACCAGAGCCCTGGTAGTGGCCCTTCATAGAGAATAGGGTGCCATTTGGGACGTAGCCCAGGGTTATGAGGGGAAACCAACGCATCCACACCTGCTAGGTATGAACCCCGTGGGTGAGAGCCACAGAAACCCCCAGACACACATCCCAGGACATATTCATTGGGCACACACACACAGACACACACAGACAGACACACACAGAAACCCCCAGACACACATCCCAGGACATATTCATTAGGCACACACACACACAGACACACACACACACACACACACACACACAGACACACACACAGAAACCCCCAGACACACATCCCAGGACATATTCATTGGGCACACACACACACAGACACACAGACACACACACAGAAACACCCAGACACACATCCCAGGACATATTCATTAGGCGCACACACACACAGAGACACACACAGACACACACAGACAGACACACACAGAAACCCCCAGACACACATCCCAGGACATATTCATTGGGCACACACACACACACACACAGACACACACAGACAGACACACACAGAAACCCCCAGACACACACCTCAGGACATATTCATTGGGCACTGAAACAGACTGAAACAGGGAGGAAACACCTGATCTTATCCAATAACAAACTCTTTTTTTATTATTATTATTATTTTTTAGCTACAAAAGGCTTCTAATGAATAATGATCCAGGTAAAAACGGGTTACAGATTTCCAACTGTTGTGCAACGTTGCGCCCTCCTGAATGCAGCCCGGTTCACAGTAGAGCGTTTAAAGGGTCAGAGTTCCGGGGAGAACTCCTCGGTAGGTTCCAGTTTGTTAGAGAGCACGGTGAGGATCTTGTCAAACTTGTCGTAGCGTTTCTCCTTGTCTGCCGCCGCTCCAGTCTGACCCCAGAACAGCCTCAGGGCAAACTCTGTCCTGAACCCCTCCAGCAGCTCTGGGATTGGCTCCCAGTCACCTGACGGGACAGAGTGACAGGGCCCACAGCCAATCAGTGACTCGGGAATGGTTATGAGGCAGGACTAATGTGAATGTGATTTGATTTGGTGAATTGGATGTGTGCCTGTGTGTTTTCTATACGTGTGTGTGTGTTTTTTCCATAATGTGTGTGTTTTTACAATGTGTTTGTGTTTTATAATGTGTGTTTTCCATGTGAGCAGGCTGTGTGTTACCTGTGAGCAGGCTGTGTGTTACCTGTGAGCAGGCTGTGTGTGTTACCTGTGAGCAGGCTGTGTGTGTTACCTGTGAGCAGGCTGTGTGTGTTACCTGTGAGCAGGCTGTGTGTGTTACCTGTGAGCAGGCTGTGTGTGTTACCTGTGAGCAGGCTGTGTGTGTTACCTGTGAGCAGGCTGTGTGTGTTACCTGTGAGCCTGTGAGTTACCTGTGAGCAGGCTGTGTGTGTTACCTGTGAGCAGGCTGTGTGTGTTACCTGTGAGCAGGCTGTGTGTGTTACCTGTGAGCAGGCTGTGTGTGTTACCTGTGAGCAGGCTGTGTGTGTTACCTGTGAGCAGGCTGTGTGTGTTACCTGTGAGCAGGCTGTGTGTGTTACCTGTGAGCAGGCTGTGTGTGTTACCTGTGAGCAGGCTGTGTGTGTTACCTGTGAGCAGGCTGTGTGTGTTACCTGTGAGCAGGCTGTGTGTGTTACCTGTGAGCAGGCTGTGTGTGTTACCTGTGAGCAGGCTGTGTGTGTTACCTGGTACTGTGGGCCTGTGAGCAGGCTGCGTTGCGTGCCGCCTGCAGGGTGTTGTATAACAACTGGCAGCCTCTCTCTGTGTGTTCTCCCTCCTCTCCCTCCATCAGCCTCAGGAGGGGAACCAGGTAGGGCACAGCCAGGGGACCCTGCACCACAGAGTCTACACACACACACATACACACACATTACACACATAGCCAGGGGACCCTGCACCACAGAGTCTACACACACACACACACAGGGGACCCTGCACCACAGAGTCTACACACACACACACATTACACAGGTTACACACAGCCAGGGGACCCTGCACCACAGAGTCTACACACACACACATTACACATTACACACATAGCCAGGGGACCCTGCACCACAGAGTCTACACACACACACATTACACATTACACACATAGCCAGGGGACCCTGCACCACAGAGTCTACACACACATTACACACACAGCCAGGGGACCCTGCACCACAGAGTCACACACACACATTACACATTACACACATAGCCAGGGGACCCTGCACCACACAGAGTCTACACACACACACATTACACATTACACACATAGCCAGGGGGGTCTACACACACCACATTACACATTACACACATAGCCAGGGGACCCTGTACCACAGTCACACACACACACATTACACATTACACACATAGCCAGGGGACCCTGCACCACAGAGTCACACACACACACACACACACACACACACACACACACACACACACACACACACACACACACACACACACACACACACACACACACACCTTCCTCACCATCTCCGTCATTCAGAGCGATCATGAAGGGTTTGAGGGTCTTCTCAAACATCACAGCGCTCTCTGTGTGGTTCCTCCTCAGTGCCCTCCATGTCCTCTCCAGACGGACTACCTACACACACACATACAGGGGACCCACACAGTACACACACACACACATTACACACATAGCCAGGGGACCCACACACACACACACACACACACACACACACACACACACACACACCACACACACACACACACACTTTAGTAACCAGACGCATATCTATGGTCTTTAAAACACAGCATAGTGTGAGGGTGTCTGAGGTGTGTGTGCGTACAGTGTGCGAGTGTACTGTGTGTGACCCTGTGTGTGTGTGTGTGTGTGTGTGTGTGTGTGTGTGTGTGTGTGTGTGTGTGTGTGTGTGTGTGTGTGTGTGTGTGTTACCTGAGGCATCTCCAGAGCCTTCATGACGGCTGAGAATGCGTAGAGGTTGTGGGCGTGGTCTCTCAGGG
>NW_025745342.1:192017-194517 GCF_021184085.1 Oncorhynchus gorbuscha
TTAGGTTTGTTGTTGTATTATAGCAGGATTACATTACATTAGACTACACTACATTACACTACATTAGACTGTTCACATTAAACATTACACTACATTAGACTGTTATACATTACACTACAGTTCACAGTCTGTTATTCACCAACATGTAGTCAAACTGAGCTACAAAACATCAACTACATCACCTACATCACAATGCTGTTCAATAAACATCTAATAGAATCACCTACATCACAATGTTGTTGAATAAACATCTAATAGAATCACCTACATCACAATGTTGTTGAATAAACATCTAATAGAATCACCTACATCACAATGCTGTTCAATAAACATCTAATAGAATCACCTACATCACAATGTTGTTGAATAAACATCTAATAGAATCACCTACATCACAATGCTGTTCAATAAACATCTAATAGAATCACCTACATCACAATGTTGTTCAATAAACATCTAATAGAATCACCTACATCACAATGCTGTTCAATAAACATCTAATAGAATCACCTACATCACAATGCTGTTCAATAAACATCTAATAGAATCACCTACATCACAATGTTGTTGAATAAACATCTAATAGAATCACCTACATCACAATGCTGTTCAATAAACATCTAATAGAATCACCTACATCACAATGTTGTCCAATAAACATCTAATAGAATCACCTACATCACAATGCTGTCCAATAAACATCTAATAGAATCACCTACATCACAATGTCGTCCAATAAACATCTAATAGAATCACCTACATCACAATGTCTGTTCAATAAACATCTAATAGAATCACCTACATCACAATGTCGTCCAATAAACATCTAATAGAATCACCTACATCACAATGCTGTTCAATAAACATCTAATAGAATCACCTACATCACAATGCTGTCCAATAAACATCTAATAGAATCACCTACATCACAATGTTGTCCAATAAACATCTAATAGAATCACCTACATCACAATGCTGTCCAATAAACATCTAATAGAATCACCTACATCACAATGCTGTCCAATAAACATCTAATAGAATCACCTACATCACAATGCTGTCCAATAAACATCTAATAGAATCACCTACATCACAATGTTGTTCAATAAACATCTAATAGAATCACCTACATCACAATGTTGTTGAATAAACATCTAATAGAATCACCTACATCACAATGCTGTTCAATAAACATCTAATAGAATCACCTACATCACAATGCTGTCCAATAAACATCTAATAGAATCACCTACATCACAATGCTGTTCAATAAACATCTAATAGAATCACCTACATCACAATGCTGTCCAATAAACATCTAATAGAATCCCCTACATCACAATGCCGTTCATTGTAAATCAAATGAAATGAACAACACCCAACAACAACAAACCTGCGGCCTCTGAAAGTGTGAATCCTCTTCCTCCTGGACCTGTCCGTCAATTGGTAACCGAGGCAACTCCCCGCTTTCCTGTGCCTCCAGGAAGCTGAATGATGTCTCAGTGAGACGGGCTCTGCTCTGCCACTTCTCCTCCGCACGCAGCCTGTCCACGTGGCCCCGCTTTCTGACAGGAAGCACAATAACACATACATATATATATATACACACTACATAACCAAAAGTATGTGGACAACTGCTCGTCGAGTATCTTATTCCAAAACCATGGACATTAATATGGAGTTGTTCCCCCCTTTGCTGCTATAACAGCCTCCACTCTTCTGGGAAGGCTTTCCACTAGATGTTGGAACATTGCTGCTATAACAGCCTCCACTCTTCTGGGAAGGCTTTCCACTAGATGTTGGAACATTGCTGCTATAACAGACTCTTCTGGGAAGGCTTTCCACTAGATGTTGGAACATTGCTGCTATAACAGCCTCCACTCTTCTGGGAAGGCTTTCCACTAGATGTTGGAACATTGCTGCTATAACAGCCTCCACTCTTCTGGGAAGGCTTTCCACTAGATGTTGGAACATTGCTGCTATAACAGCCTCCACTCTTCTGGGAAGGCTTTCCACTAGATGTTGGAACATTGCTGCTATAACAGCCTCCACCTCTTCTGGGAAGGCTTTCCACTAGATGTTGGAACATTGCTGCTATAACAGCCTCCACTCTTCTGGGAAGGATTTCCACTAGATGTTGGAACATTGCTGAGGGGACTTGCTTCCATTCAGCCAGGAGAAGTAGTGAGGTCGGGCACTGATGTTGGGCGATTAGACCTGGCTCGCAGTCGGCATTCCAATTCATCCCAAAGGTGTTCGATGGGGTTGAGCTCAGGGCTCTGTGTCGTCCAGTCAAGTTATTCCACAGCGATCTCGACAAACCATTTCTGTATGGACCTCGCTTTGTGCATGGGGGCATCTTCATGCTGAAACAAGAAAAGGCCTTCCCCAAACTGTTGCTAGAATTTCATTGTGTTCTGTAGCGTTAAGATTTTCCTTCACTGGAGCTAAGGGGCGCGAACCATGAAAAACAGCCCCAGACCATTATTCCTCCTCCTCC
>NW_025745342.1:199517-207017 GCF_021184085.1 Oncorhynchus gorbuscha
TCTATCCACTGTGACAGTGTGTTCTATCCACTGTGACAGTGTGTTCTGTCCACTGTGACAGTGTGTTCTATCCACTGTGACAGTGTGTTCTATCCACTGTGACAGTGTGTTCTATCCACTGTGACAGTGTGTTCTATCCACTGTGACAGTGTGTTGGTCCTTACCGGGCCGCTCTGCCTGGCGCTCACTGATGACACGTATAGGCAGGGAGCGTGTGATTGGGTGATAGACTATGGCGCCAGAGGCCTGGGAGACAGGATGACGTCCACCCACGTGGAAACGCACAAGGGCGGGAATGTTGTCGAAACGATCCCCTTCAAACTGGAACAGCTCACGGGAGTAACCCTGGAGGACACATCATTATAACACACACACACGGACCCACGGACACACGTCAAACCAGTCCCCCCCTGGAGGACACATCATTATAACACACACACACGTCAACTGGAACAGAATAGCACACACACAAACACACACCTTCTTGGGCCGAAGGACCACCTTAATGATCTTGAAGTGCATGGGCTCGTCCTTCCAATAGCAACTCAGGACATAGTCACCGGGGGAGGAGGCTGTGTCACGAACCAGGAAGTCACCATCTCGCTCCAGCAGAGCCTCTGCCCCCTAGAGAGAGAGAGAGAGAGAGAGAGAGAGAGAGAGAGAGAGAGAAAGTGAGAGAGTAAGTGAGAGAGTAAGTGAGAGAGTACCTCTCTATCTATAGGTCCATGGTACCAGGTGTGTGTACCTCTCTATCTATAGGTCCATGGTACCAGGTGTGTGTACCTCTCTATCTATATGTCCATGGTACCAGGTGTGTGTGTGTACCTCTCTATCTATAGGTCCATGGTACCAGGTGTGTGTACCTCTCTATCTATAGGTCCATGGTACCAGGTGTGTGTGTGTGTACCTCTCTATCTATAGGTCCATGGTACCAGGTGTGTGTACCTCTCTATCTATAGGTCCATGGTACCAGGTGTGTGTACCTCTCTATCTATAGGTCCATGGTACCAGGTGTGTGTGTGTACCTCTCTATCTATAGGTCCATGGTACCAGGTGTGTGTACCTCTCTATCTATAGGTCCATGGTACCAGGTGTGTGTACCTCTCTATCTATAGGTCCATGGTACCAGGTGTGTGTGTGTACCTCTCTATCTATAGGTCCATGGTACCAGGTGTGTGTACCTCTCTATCTATGGGTCTATGGTACCAGGTGTGTGTACCTCTCTGCCTATGGGTCCATGGTACCAGGTGTGTGTACCTCTCTGCCTATGGGTCCATGGTACCAGGTGTGTGTACCTCTCTGCCTATGGGTCCATGGTACCAGGTGTGTGTGTGTACCTCTCTGTCTATGGGTCCATGGTACCAGGTGTGTGTACCTCTCTGTGTATAGGTCGATGGTACCAGAGGTGTGTGTTTGTGTGTGCCTCTCTGCCTATGGGTCCATGGTACCAGGTGTGTGTGTGTACCTCTCTGCCTATGGGTCCATGGTACCAGGTGTGTGTGTACCTCTCTGCCTATGGGTCCATGGTACCAGGTGTGTGTACCTCTCTGCCTTTGGGTCCATGGTACCAGGTGTGTGTGTGTACCTCTCTGCCTTTGGGTTCATGGTACCAGGTGTGTGTACCTCTCTGCCTATGGGTTCATGGTACCAGGTGTGTGTGTGTACCTCTCTGCCTATGGGTTCATGGTACCAGGTGTGTGTACCTCTCTGCCTTTGGGTTCATGGTACCAGGTGTGTGTATGTACCTCTCTGCCTATGGGTCCATGGTACCAGGCGTGACTCCTCAGGTCATCAGTAGATAGCTTCAGTTCCTCCTCCAACTCCTTCTTCAGAGAGTCCATCTCCCTGCTACCTCCAAACACCTATACAACATTTCAACAATGTTACAACAACCTTAGACTAAAATCCATCCCCCCTGCGACCTCCAAACACATGCACAACGTTACAACAACCTTAAACTGACATGCAACCCCCACACACACAGGAAAAACACCCATGTGTGTGTGTGCAGGGCCGGCCCTAGCCTTTAGGTGGCCCTGGCCTTTAGGGGGCCCTGGCCTTTTGGGGGCCCTGGCCTTTTGGGGGCCCTGGCCTTTTGGGGGCCCTGGCCTTTTGGGGGCCCTGGCCTTTTGGGGGCCCTGGCCTTTCTAAAATGTTGTAGTTTTAAAACAAGTTTTCTTTAGTTCAACATATTTTGTCATGGAGCGGAGAGAACGTTTAGCCATTTTATAACAGATGTCATGCAGTTCGACTCATCAATAACTAAATCAACGTTTTCCGTCAAGGCCCCGGCCATGTGCCCGGTCGGTATTCGGCCATGATTACTACAAGATAACTGGCTAGGGGATAACTTACCAATCAACAAATTGTTAGCTGGCTAATTGAGTCTGGGGCCCTAAACGACCGCTTATGTCGCTGCCTGGAGCCGGCCCTGTGTGTGTGTGTGTGTGTGTGTGTGTGTGTGTGTGTGTGTGTGTGTGTGTGTGTGTGTGTGTGTGTGTGTGTGTGTGTGTGTGTGTGTGTGTGTGTGTGTGTGTGTGTGTGTGTGTGTGTGTGTGTGTGTGTGTGTGTGTGTGTGTGTGTGTGTGTGTGTGTGTGTGTGTGTGTGTGTGTGTGTGTGTGTGTGTGTGTGTGTGTGTGTGAGAGCTCACCTTCAGCTGACTCAGGTATGCAGTGACACTCCTCCTCTTACTGAAAGACAGAAAAATATTTACTAACACTTTTACTAACGTGGACTTTCTCTGTCTGTCTACTGTCCTCTGTCTGTCTGTCTCTCTCTCTCCTTCTCTTTACTAAAGACTGTTTGATTTTTGTTAAAGCCTATTTTAAAGGTATATACTTTGAGCTCAACTAGCTGCATAACAACAACAGCAACCTCTAATATGATGGATGATATGATGCTCCATAACAACAACAACATCCTCTGATATGATGCTCCATAACAACAACAACATCCTCTGATATGATGCTCCATAACAACAACAACATCCTCTGATATGATGCTCCATAACAACAACAACATAACAACAACAACAGGCCTCTGATATGATGCTCCATAACAACAACAACATCCTCTGATATGATGCTCCATAACAACAACAACATCCTCTGATATGATGCTCCATAACAACAACAACATCCTCTGATATGATGCTCCATAACAACAACAACATCCTCTGATATGATGCTCCAACAACAACAACATCCTCTGATATGATGCTCCATAACAACAACAACATCCTCTGATATGATGCTCCATAACAACAACAACATCCTCTGATATGATGCTCCATAACAACAACAACATCCTCTGATATGATGCTCCTAAACAACAACAACATCCTCTGATATGATGCTCCATAACAACAACAACATCCTCTGATATGATGTTCCTAAACAACAACAACATCCTCTGATATGATGCTCCTAACAACAACAACATCCTTGATATGATGCTCCATAAAACAACAACATCCTCTGATATGATGCTCTGTCTGTTCTACACACTATAACAGGCCCAGTCTTCCCCAACCCCGTAAAACAGCAACATCCGTCTATTGTTGCTCTGTCTGTTCTACACACTATAACAGGCCCAGTCTTCCCCAACCCCGTAAAACAGCAACCCGTCTATTGTTCCCTCTCTGTCTGTTCTACACACTATAACAGGCCCAGTCTTCCCCAACCCCGTAAAACAGCAACATCCTATTGTTCTGATCTGTCTGTTCTCCTATAACTCAACCCCTGTCTATTGTTCTGTCTGTTCTACACACTATAACAGGCCCAGTCTTCCCCAACCCCGTTAAATGTAAATGCAATCCCCTCTGTCTGATGTTCCTAAACAACCCGTCTCTGTCTGTTCTACACACTATAACAGGCCCAGTCTTCCCCAACCCCGTTAAACAGCAACCCGTCTATTGTTCCCTCTCTGTCTGTTCTACACACTATAACAGGCCCAGTCTTCCCCAACCCCGTTAAACAGCAACCCGTCTATTGTTCCCTCTCTGTCTGTTCTACACACTATAACAGGCCCAGTCTTCCCCAACCCCGTTAAACAGCAACCCGTCTATTGTTCCCTCTCTGTCTGTTCTACACACTATAACAGGCCCAGTCTTCCCCAACCCCGTTAAACAGCAACCCGTCTATTGGTCCCTCTCTGTCTGTTCTACACACTATAACAGGCCCAGTCTTCCCCAACCCCGTTAAACAGCAACCCGTCTATTGTTCCCTCTCTGTCTGTTCTACACACTAGACCAGGCCCAGTCTTCCCCAACCCCGTTAAACAGCAACCCGTCTATTGTTCCCTCTCTGTCTGTTCTACACACTATAACAGGCCCAGTCTTCCCCAACCCCGTTAAACAGCAACCCGTCTATTGTTCCCTCTCTGTCTGTTCTACACACTATAACAGGCCCAGTCTTCCCCAACCCCGTTAAACAGCAACCCGTCTATTGTTCCCTCTCTGTCTGTTCTACACACTATAACAGGCCCAGTCTTCCCCAACCCCGTTAAACAGCAACCCGTCTATTGTTCCCTCTCTGTCTGTTCTACACACTATAACAGGCCCAGTCTTCCCCAACCCCGTTAAACAGCAACCCGTCTATTGTTCCCTCTCTGTCTGTTCTACACACTAGAACAGGCCCAGTCTTCCCCAACCCCGTTAAACAGCAACCCGTCTATTGGTCCCTCTCTGTCTGTTCTACACACTATAACAGGCCCAGTCTTCCCCAACCCCGTTAAACAGCAACCCGTCTATTGGTCCCTCTCTTCTGTTCCTGGCAGAGAGTCAGAGGCCGGCTTGTCTTGTAACACACACTGCCAAACTTCCCCTCACCAAGCTGAAGGGTGCAACTGCAGCCCACAATTCGGGGCGTTCCTGCGTGTGGGTATTACTGCATTTGCAGGACCCCGTCTCGAGCATCGCATGAGTTCCTTCAGGAACACGCCCCCTCGAGGATCCCATTGGTTCCTGTATGACCGCCCCCTCCCCTCGAGGATCCCATTGGTTCCTGTATGACCGCCCCCTCCCCTCGAGGATCCCATTGGTTCCTGTATGACCGCCCCCTCCCCTCGAGGATCCCATTGGTTCCTGTATGACCGCCCCCTTCCCTCGAGGATCCCATTGGTTCCTGTATGAACGCCCCCTCCCCTCGAGGATCCCATTGGTTCCTGTATGACCGCCCCCTCCCCTCAAGCATCCCATTGGTTCCTGTATGACCGCCCCCTCCCCTCAAGCATCCCATTGGTTCCTGCATGACCGCCCCTCCCCTCGAGGATCCCATTGGTTCCTGCATGAACGCCCCCTCCCCTCAAGCATCCCATTGGTTCCTGCATGAACGCCCCCCAACCCCCCTTAGAACAGGATATCTTCATGCTTGTGACTCTTCCAAAGGGAAATAAAAGTATTATAGTTTCTTCAGGAACACCGACATGCAGGAACACCCGCGTGCAGGAACGCCCGCGTGCAGGAACGCCCGCGTGCAGGAACGCCCGCGTGCAGGAACGCCCGCGTGCAGGAACGCCCACGCGCAGGAACGCCCACGCGCAGGAACGCCCACGCGCATGAACGCCCACGCGCATGAACGCCCACGCGCAGGAACGCCCACGCGCAGGAACGCCCACGCGCAGGAACGCCCACGCGCATGAACGCCCACGCGCAGGAACGCCCACGTGCAGGAACGCCCACGTGCATGAACGCCCACACGCAGGAACGCCCACACGCAGGAACGTCGACATGCAGGAACGCCCACATGCAGGAACGCCCACGTGCAGGAACACCCACGTGCAGGAACGCCCACGTGCAGGAACGCCCACATGCAGGAACGCCCACATGCAGGAACGCTCCGAATTGCAGACTGCAATTGCACCCTTCTCTCGCCAAGTGTCAACCTGCTCCCTCCCACCCGTTACGTTCCATTATACATCAATCAAACAGGATTCATGTGATAAGATCTGTCAAAGGTTGTTGACTTGATTTGATATCTGCGAGGCGGTGCCGTTATAGGTGGCGGTTTTGGAGGAGAAAATCAGAACTTCAAAGCAGGAAGCAAGTCAATAGTGTTCGGACCAGCTGAGGCAAGTCAGTAAACAAGTTCTTATTTACAATGACGGCCTACCCCGGTCAAACCCGGGTGGAGCTGGGCCAAATGTGCGCTGCCCTATGGGTACTCCCTATCACGGCCGGATGAGGATACAGTCTGGAATCGTGTCTTAGATCACTGCGCTGCAGGATTGAGAGAGATCCCTGTCAATGACGCTCTCGGGAGCGCACACAGGATGGAGGCCGCTGCCCAAGGTTAACTAGGCTATGTGAGTTCACTGTGCGAAGAGGAGATGTCTGTCAATGACGCTCTCGGGAGCGCACACAGGATGGAGGCCGCTGCCCAAGGTTAACTAGGCTATGTGAGTTCACTGTGCGAAGAGGAGATGTCTGTCTTTCCGTCTTTTAATAGCCATTTAGTTTCCTTCCAGTTCCAACATCCCGGTAAAATGCCTGCCTGCAGCCTGACCGGTCTGCTGCATCCCAAACCGGACGCACAAGACATTACCGGTCTGTGTGTTTGGGACCATTTGAATGGGGGGGTTGCCATGGGGATGAGTAGCGTATTAACATCTTCCTGAGGTTCCACTTGGACTTTTAAACACATATCTAGGATCAGTTTAAATAATCCCCTCAGCAGTAGAAACCATCTTTCATTTTAAAAAAGTGTCCTCTCCGCCCCTGGTTCGGTTAAAAGGCTGATGGATGATGGAGGAACCACTCAAATTCTATCGAAACTAGTATCGATGACTGAATACTAGTGGGTGAGAGTTGGCACCGGCATCAGGCCCTACCGTGTGTCAGTCGGTCCCGAGGAGGGGCGTTGTCCCGTCTTTTGGCTACAGCAGTCTAGCTTTCAGATTTCTACCCCGATGTCGCAAACCCTCTCCATTATTTAACGGAAATGAGTGTGAGCCATTTCAAAAAACATCTGTCCTGTAAGAGGAAATATGTTTTTTATCATGTCCTGTCGCAATGACAACGGATTTACTAAAGTACAGGTGAGTAATAGTCTACCTGTATGTGTAACTTCCGTTAGTCTCGATTGTTACAGTTGAATAACCTATGACCTTTTGTTTGTCCTGTCATCCGTTTCCAATAAACAATATTATTATATAAAAATCAGTTGTTCAACATCTGGTTCCAGGCTAGCCTGTCACAACTCTACCAATCACAAGCATTCAACTGCAACAACAAATGAAACGCCCATTTCTCCAAAAGCCACAGATCTACATGTCGATAACTTTAGCCTACATTTTTTTTTAAACAAATAATCTTGACAAAGCTTACCTGCGAGATCTCGAGTCATCGCAAAAAGTATCTCAAATTCAGACGGACATTTTTTCTTCTTCTGGCCAGTTGCCGCAAGCAGAGATCCAAAGTCCACACCACAAAACACACAACAGGACGAACTTACAACGCCAGGAAGTAGCTCTCTCCGGTGCCTCCCGCTTTTCACTGCGTG
>NW_025745342.1:209517-214517 GCF_021184085.1 Oncorhynchus gorbuscha
ACACACACTCTCTCTGACACACTCTCTCTCTGACACTCTCTCTCTGACTCTCTCTCTCTCTGACTCTCTCTCTGACTCTCTCTCTCTGAATCTCTCTCTCTCTGACTCTCTCTCTGACTCTCTCTGACTCTCTCTCTGACTCTCTCTCTGCTCTCTCTCTCTGAGACTCTCTGGTTGATCTCTAGTCTAGACTCTCTCTCTGACTGGCTGTCTCTCTAGACTCTCTCTCTGACTCTCTCTCTTATCTCTAGTCTCTGATCTGAATGGACTCTCTCTGGTAGAGACAGTCTGGTTATCTGTAGTCTAGATATGAATGGCTGTCTCTTCCTAGAGACAGTCTGGTTATCTGTAGCCCAGATATGAATGGCGAGGATGTTTGTTGTTATTTGCATCTGGCAAGAAATATTATACAGCCTGGTTATCTGTGGTCTAGATATGAATGGCTGTCTGTGGTAGAGACAGTCTGGTTATCTGTAGTCTAGATATGAATGGCTGTCTGTGGTAGAGACAGTCTGGTTATCTGTGGTCTAGATATGAATGGCTGTCTGTGGTAGAGACAGTCTAGTTATCTGTAGTCTAGATATGAATGGCTGTCTGTGGTAGAGACAGTCTGGTTATCTGTGGTCTAGATATGAATGGCTGTCTGTGGTAGAGACAGTCTAGTTATCTGTAGTCTAGATATGAATGGCTGTCTGTGGTAGAGACAGTCTGGTTATCTGTAGTCTAGATATGAATGGCTGTCTGTGGTAGAGACAGTCTGGTTATCTGTAGTCTAGATATGAATGGCTGTCTGTGGTAGAGACAGTCTGGTTATCTGTAGTCTAGATATGAATGGATGTCTGTGGTAGAGACATTCTGGTTATCTGTGGTCTAGATATGAATGGCTGTCTGTGGCAGAACTTTGTATGACAACTGAAATGCGACCCCCCCATCCAGACTCATGACCCCCAGTGGTTTGTTCCAAGCCCTACCCTAACCTGCACCCAGGCACCCTACCCTGCCCCCAGGCGCCCTTCCCTACCCCCAGGCGCCCTGCCCTGCACCCAGGTGCCCTACCCTGCACCCAGGTGCCCTACCCTCTCCCCAGGCTCCCTACCCTGCCCCCAGGCGCGCTACTCTGCCCCCAGGCTCCCTACCCTGCCCTGCCCTGCCCCCAGGCTCCCTACCCTGCCCTGCCCCCAGGCTCCCTACCCTACCCTGCCCCCAGGCTTCCCACCTCCCTACCCTGCCCCCAGGCCCCCTACCCTGCCCCCAGGCGCGCTACCCTGCCCCCAGGCTCCCTACCCTACCCTGCCCCCAGGCTCTCTAACCTCACTACCCTGCCCCCAGGCTCCCTACCTCCCTACCCTGCCCCCAGGCTCCCTACCCTGCCCCCAGGCTCCCTACCCTGCCCCCAGGCTCCCTACCTCCCTACCCTGCCCCCAGGCTCCCTACCCTTCC
Source organism: Oncorhynchus gorbuscha (assembly GCF_021184085.1). Lineage (NCBI taxonomy): Eukaryota > Metazoa > Chordata > Actinopteri > Salmoniformes > Salmonidae > Oncorhynchus > Oncorhynchus gorbuscha. The sequence continues at coordinate 210,958 of NW_025745342.1, forward strand.
CCAGGCTCCCTACCCTGCCCCAAAGCTCCCTACCCTGCCCCCAGGCTCCCTACCCCACCCCCAGGCTCCCTACCCCACCCCCAGGCTCCCTACCCTGCCCCCAGGCTCCCTACCTCCCTACCCTGCCCCCAGGCTCCCTACCCTTCCCCAGGCTCCCTACCCTGCCCCAAAGCTCCATACCCTGCCCCCAGGCTCCCTACCCCACCCCCAGGCTCCCTACCCTGCCCCCAGGCTCCCTACCCTGCCAGCTGTTTCAACCAGTGAATACCTGGAGCCAGCAGGAGCCTGGAGGCTAATGTGTCCCAGAGATAGACTCTACTGGAGAGGCCAGGTTAGCTCACAACCATGTATGTCATAGGGCACACAGTATACAGTATGTCATAGGGCACACAGTATACAGTATGTCATAGGGCACACATTATACAGTATGTCATAGGGCACACAGTATACAGTATGTCGTAGGGCACACAGTATACAGTATGTCATAGGGCACACAGTATACAGTATGTCGTAGGGCACACAGTATACAGTATGTCGTAGGGCACACAGTATACAGTATGTCATAGGGCACACAGTATACAGTATGTCATTGGGCACACAGTGTACAGTATGTCATAGGGCACACAGTATACAGTATGTCGTAAGGCACACAGTATACAGTATGTCGTAGGGCACACAGTATACAGTATGTCATAGGGCACACAGTATACAGTATGTCATAGGGCACACAGTATACAGTATGTCATAGGGCACACAGTATACAGTATGTCATAGGGCACACAGTATACAGTATGTCATAGGGCACACAGTATACAGTATGTCATAGGGCACACAGTATACAGTATGTCATAGGGCACACAGTATACAGTATGTCATAGGGCACACAGTATACAGTATGTCATAGGGCACACAGTATACAGTATGTCATAGGGCACACAGTATACAGTATGTCATAGGGCACACAGTATACAGTATGTCATAGGGCACACAGTATACAGTATGTCATAGGGCACACAGTATACAGTATGGTAGGGCACACAGTATACAGTATGTCATAGGGCACACAGTGTACAGTATGTCATAGGGCACACAGTATACAGTATGTCGTAGGGCACACAGTATACAGTATGTCGTAGGGCACACAGTATACAGTATGTCATAGGGCACACAGTATACAGTATGTCATAGGGCACACAGTGTACAGTATGTCATAGGGCACACAGTATACAGTATGTCATAGGGCACACAGTATACAGTATGTCGTAGGGCACACAGTATACAGTATGTCATAGGGCACACAGTATACAGTATGTTTTAGGGCACACAGTATACAGTATGTCGAGGGCACACAGTATACAGTATGTCATAGGGCACACAGTATACAGTATGTAATTAGGGCACACAGTATACAGTATGTCGTAGGGCACACAGTATACAGTATGTCATAGGGCACACAGTATACAGTATGTCATAGGGCACACAGTGTACAGTATGTCATAGGGCACACAGTATACAGTATGTCATAGGGCACACAGTATACAGTATGTCATAGGGCACACAGTATACAGTATGTCATAGGGCACACATTATACAGTATGTCATAGGGCACACAGTGTACAGTATGTCGTAAGGCACACAGTATACAGTATGTCGTAGGGCACACAGTATACAGTATGTCATAGGGCACACAGTATACAGTATGTCATAGGGCACACAGTATACAGTATGTCATAGGGCACACATTATACAGTATGTCATAGGGCACACAGTATACAGTATGTTAGGGCACACAGTATACAGTATGTCGTAGGGCACACAGTATACAGTATGTCATAGGGCACACAGTATACAGTATGTCATAGGGCACACAGTATACAGTATGTCATAGGGCACACAGTATACAGTATGTCATAGGGCACACAGTATACAGTACAGGAGCACACATTATACAGTATGTCATAGGGCACACAGTGTACAGTATGTCATAGGGCACACAGTATACAGTATGTCATAGGGCACACAGTATACAGTATGTGTAGGGCACACAGTATACAGTATGTCATAGGGCACACAGATACAGTATGTCATAGGGCACACAGTGTACAGTATGTCATAGGGCACACAGTATACAGTATGTCATAGGGCACACAGTATACAGTATGTCATAGGGCACACAGTATACAGTATGTCATAGGGCACACAGTATACAGTTGTATCAGTATGTCATAGGGCACACAGTATACAGTATGTCATAGGGCACACAGATACAGTATGTCATAGGGCACACAGTATACAGTATTATCATAGGGCACACAGTATACAGTATGTCATAGGGCACACAGTATACAGTATGTCATAGGGCACACAGTATACAGTATGTCATAGGGCACACAGTATACAGTATGTCATAGGGCACACAGTATACAGTATTGATTAATATATGAAATTTATTTTTTTCCCTAAAGGAGCCTATTTTAAAGTAATTTACCTGTTAATGCCCATCCAAACGTGAGAGATTAGTTGTTAGGAGTTGAGGTCTGAGAGAAGAACTACGTACATCTCAGATACAGAGCTTTCAGAAAGTGTTCCCTTTACTTATTCCACATCTTGTTCCAGATACAGAGCTTTCAGAAAGTGTTCCCTTTACTTATTCCACATCTTGTTCCAGATACAGAGCTTTCAGAAAGTGTTCCCTTTACTTATTCCACATCTTGTTCCGGATACAGAGCTTTCAGAAAGTGTTCCCCTTTACTTATTCCACATCTTGTTCCGGATACAGAGCTTTCAGAAAGTGTTCTCCTCTACTTATTATAAATGGATTTTAAGAAACTCAACCATCTACACACAATACCCCATAATTTCATTATTGTCATAATGCCAAAGTGATAAAAAAAAAGAAAGAAGTGAGATTGAAATACAGAAATATCTATTTTACATAAGTATTCACACCCCTGAGTCAATACATGTTAGACTCACCTTTGTCAGCGATTACAGCTGTGAGTGTTTCTGGGTAAATCTAACCCTAACCCTAACCCTAACCCTAACCCTAACCCTAACCCTAACCCTAACCCTAACCCTAACCCTAACCCTAACCCTAACCCTAACCCTAACCCTGAGTCAATACATGTTAGACTCACCTTTGTCAGCGATTACAGCTGTGAGTGTTTCTGGGTAAATCTAACCCTAACCCTAACCCTAACCCTAACCCTAACCCTAACCCTAACCCACACCTGGATTGTACAATATTTGCAAACTAATATTTTAATCATTTTTAAAGATCTGGTTGTTGATCATTACTAGACAGCCATTTTTAAGTCTTGCCATAGTTTTTCTGTGACTAGGCCACTCAGGAACATTCAATATCATCTTGGTAAGCAACTTCAGTGTATGGCCTTCTGTCTTCGGTTATTGTCTTCCTGAAAGGGGAATTTGTCTCCCTCCCAGTGTCTCTTGGAAAGCAGACTGAGCCAGGTTTTCCTGCCTGTGTTTAGCTCTATTCCGTTTCTTCTTATCCCATAAAACTACGCAGTCATTGCCGATGACAAGCATACCCATAACAT
>NW_025745342.1:217017-247017 GCF_021184085.1 Oncorhynchus gorbuscha
CCTCTCACACACACCCTTCAACCCTCTCACACACCCTCAAACACACACACCCTCCACACACACACATCCTCCAACCCCCCAACCCTCTCACACACACACCCTTTAATGATAAACCACACAACCTCAACCCTCTCACACACCCTCCAACCTCTCACACACACCCTCCAACTCTCTCACTCACACCCTCCAACCCTCTCACACACACCCTCCAACCCTCTCACACACACCCTCCAACCCTCACTCACACCCTCCAACCCATCCACAACCCCCAACCCTCTCACACACACACCCTCACACACACCCTCTGACCCTCTCACACACACATCCTCCAACCCCCAACACCTCACACACACACCCTCCAACCCTCTGACCCTCACACACACACACACTCCAACACACCCACACACCTCTCACACACACCTCCAACCACACCAACCCTCTCACACACACACACACCCTCCAACCATCTGACCCTCTCACACACACATCCTCCAACCCCCAACCCTCTCACACACACACCCTCCAATCCTCTCACACACATCCTCCAACCGTCACACACACACACCCTCCAACCCTCAGACACACACACCCTCCAACCCTCACACACATCCTCCAACCGCCACACACACACCCTCCAACCCTCACACACATCCTCCAACCCTCACACACACACACCCTCCAACCCTCACACACACCCTCCAACCCTCACACACATCCTCCAACCTTCACACACACACACCCTCCAACCCTCACACACACCCTCCAACCTCACACACACCCTCCAACCCTCACACACACCCTCCAAACCTCACACACACCCTCCAACCCTCACACACACCCTCCAACCCTCCCAGTCTTTTGATATGAAAGTGTATATTCCTAGTTTTGTACCTGCGTTTCCTTGTCTGCTCGGGGGCGAGTCCTGGGCTGAGCCCCTCCTCCAGTGGGTGGAGCTGTGAACAGGAGGCGGAGGCTGTGACCTTGCGTCGAAGGCGGGGCAGAACACTCTGACGGAACAGATCCTTCCTGGGTTTCACCTTTAGAGCAGAACAGAACAAATGAACGGAGAGCCATCGGAGAGACCAAGCAGACAATATGAGCAACCTGATCCAGGGCTTCTGGTCACTTCTATTGGCTGGGAAGATTTCTATTCATCTTCTAGAGATTCTACTGATTGAGGAAGTAGATTCATTCTTCCTCATCCCGTTAGCCCAATTCTGTTTTGCCCCCTTCTCCCTGAAGTGTGCACTTGTTCACTCTCCTCGCCAATACAATGCAATGAGGGGGAGTGAACATGTGCACACTTCAGGGAGAAGGGGGCAAAACAGAATTGGGCTAACGGGATGAGGAAGAATGAATACAAATACACACTTGGGGGAGAAGGATAGAACCAGTCTGGGTTGTATGTTCTATATTCTGTTTTATGTTCTACATTCTATATTCTGTTCTACATTCTATGTTCTATATTCTATATTCTGTGTTCTATATTCTACATTCTATATTCTGTGTTCTATATTCTATATTCTGTGTTCTATATTCTGTGTTCTATATTCTATGTTCTATATTCTATATATTCTGTGTTCTATATTCTATATTCTGTGTTCTATATTCTATGTTCTGTGTTCTATATTCTGTGTTCTATATTCTATATTCTGTGTTCTATATTCTGTGTTCTATATTCTATATTCTGTGTTCTATATTCTGTGTTCTATATTCTATATTCTGTGTTCTATATTATATATTCTGTGTTCTATATTCTGTGTTCTATATTCTATGTTCTATATTCTACATTCTGTGTTCTATATTCTGTATTCTATATTCTACATTCTGTGTTCTATATTCTATATTCTGTGTTCTATATTCTTTATTCTGTGTTCTATATTCTATATTCTGTGTTCTATATTCTGTGTTATATATTCTATGTTCTATATTCTACATTCTGTATTCTATATTCTATATTCTGTGTTCTATATTCTACATTCTCTGTTCTATATTCTATATTCTGTGTTCTATATTCTACATTCTCTGTTCTATATTCTATATTCTGTGTTCTATATTCTGTGTTCTATATTCTATGTTCTATATTCTATATTCTGTGTTCTGTGTTCTATATTCTGTGTTCTATATTCTATATTCTGTGTTCTATATTCTATATTCTGTGTTCTATATTCTATGTTCTATATTCTATATTCTGTGTTCTATATTCTATATTCTGTGTTCTATATTCTATATTCTGTGTTCTATATTCTATATTCTGTGTTCTATATTCTATATTCTGTGTTCTATATTCTACATTCTGTGTTCTATATTCTATATTCTGTGTTCTATATTCTATATTCTACATTCTGTGTTTTATATTCTGTGTTCTATATTCTATATTCTGTGTTCTATATTCTGTGTTCTATATTCTATGTTCTATATTCTGTGTTCTATATTCTATGTTCTATATTCTATATTCTGTGTTCTATATACTATATTCTGTGTTCTATATTCTATATTCTGTGTTATATATTCTATGTTCTATATTCTGTGTTCTATATTCTGTGTTCTATATTCTATATTCTGTGTTCTATATTCTGTGTTCTATATTCTATATTCTCACCAGGTCCAGAGACGATCCCAGAGAATACTTCCTGCTCACCCTCAGCTCCTCCACCATACCTGAGACAGGACAACACAGGGCACAGGTTAGACGAGTGTGAGTGTGGGTTCATGTTCATGTGTATACGTGTGTGTGTGTGGGGGGGTCTAGTGTCTCTCTGTGTCGCAGCAGATGAGACAGTATGTGTGTGTGTGTGTGTGTGTGTGTGTGTGTGTGTGTGTGTGTGTGTGTGTGTGTGTGTGTGTGTGTGTGTGTGTGTGTGTGTGTGTGTGTGTGTGTGTGTGTGTGTGTGTGTGTGTGTGTGTGTGTGTGTGTGTGTGTGTGTGTGTTACCAGAGTGTGGGTCTAGTGTCTGTCTGTGACGCAGCAGCTGAGACAGTATAGTGTCTCTGTGACTGGGATCATCTACTCCTGCCTCCTTCAGATCTACATCACATACATACAGCAAACCCTGGAGAGAGAGAGATGGAGGGAGAGAGATGGAGGGAGAGAGAGAGAGGGAGAGAGATAGATGGAGGGCGAGAGATGGAGAGAGATGGAGGGAGAGGGACAGGTTGGGGTGAGAGAGGAGGAAGAGGGGAGAGGGAGAGATATGGAGATGGAGAGAGAGTGAGAGAGAGAGTAAAGCCCCTTGAATTGAATTGAGAGAAAGTTTGGGGTGAGAGAGGAGGAGGGGAGAGGGAGAGATATGGAGATGGAGAGAGAGACAGGTTGGGGTGAGAGAGGAGGAGGGGAGAGGGAGAGATATGGAGATGGAGAGAGAGTGAGAGAGAGAGTAAAGCCCCTTGAATTGAATTGAGAGAAAGTTTGGGGTGAGAGAGGAGGAGGGGAGAGGGAGAGATATGGAGATGGAGAGAGAGAGAGAGAGAGAGAGAGAGAGAGAGAGAGAGAGAGAGAGAGAGAGAGAGAGAGAGAGAGAGAGAGAGAGAGAGAGAGAGATTGGGGTGAGATGGAGAGAAATGAAGGCTGAAACTATCAGTTTAGTAAATACAGAAAGAAAAAGACAGACAGAGTCATACAGTCAGACAGTCAGGTACCTCTAGACCATAGTATTCTCTCTCCAGACAGACAGTCAGGTACCTCTAGACCATAGTATTCTCTCTCCAGACAGTCAGGTACCTCTAGACCATAGTATTCTCTCTCCAGTCAGACAGACAGGTACCTCTAGACCATAGTATTCTCTCTCCAGACAGACAGTCAGGTACCTCTAGACCATAGTATTCTCTCTCCAGACAGACAGTCAGGTACCTCTAGACCATAGTATTCTCTCTCCAGACAGACAGTCAGGTACCTCTAGACCATAGTATTCTCTCTCCAGTCAGACAGTCAGACAGTCAGGTACCTCTAGACCATAGTATTCTCTCTCCAGACAGACAGTCAGGTACCTCTAGACCATAGTATTCTCTCTCCAGACAGTCAGGTACCTCTAGACCATAGTATTCTCTCTCCAGTCAGACAGACAGGTACCTCTAGACCATAGTATTCTCTCTCCAGACAGACAGTCAGGTACCTCTAGACCATAGTATTCTCTCTCCAGACAGACAGTCAGGTACCTCTAGATCATAGTATTCTCTCTCCAGTCAGACAGTCAGGTACCTCTAGACCATAGTATTCTCTCTCCAGTCAGACAGTCAGACAGTCAGGTACCTCTAGACCATAGTATTCCCTCTCCAGTCAGACAGTCAGACAGTCAGGTACCTCTAGACCATAGTATTCTCTCTCCAGTCAGTCAGGTACCTCTAGACCATAGTATTCTCTCTCCAGTCAGACAGACAGGTACCTCTAGACCATAGTATTCTCTCTCCAGTCAGACAGACAGGTACCTCTAGACCATAGTATTCTCTCTCCAGACAGACAGACAGGTACCTCTAGACCATAGTATTCTCTCTCCAGTCAGACAGTCAGGTACCTCTAGACCATAGTATTGTCTCTCCAGTCAGACAGACAGGTACCTCTAGACCATAGTATTCTCTCTCCAGACAGACAGACAGGTAGACAGACAGTCAGGTACCTCTAGACCATAGTATTCTCTCTCCAGTCAGACAGTCAGACAGTCAGGTACCTCTAGACCATAGTATTCTCTCTCCAGACAGACAGACAGACAGACAGACAGACAGACAGACAGACAGACAGACAGACAGACAGACAGACAGACAGACAGACAGACAGACAGACAGACAGACAGACAGACAGACAGTCAGGTACCTCTAGACCATAGTATTCTCTCTCCAGTCAGACAGTCAGGTACCTCTAGACCATAGTATTCTCTCTCCAGACAGTCAGGTACCTCTAGACCATAGTATTCTCTCTCCAGTCAGACAGTCAGGTACCTCTAGACCATAGTATTCTCTCTCCAGTCAGACAGACAGGTAGACAGACAGTCAGGTACCTCTAGACCATAGTATTCTCTCTCCAGTCAGACAGTCAGACAGTCAGGTACCTCTAGACCATAGTATTCTCTCTCCAGACAGACAGACAGACAGACAGACAGACAGACAGACAGACAGACAGACAGACAGACAGACAGACAGACAGACAGACAGACAGACAGACAGACAGACAGACAGACAGACAGACAGACAGACAGTCAGGTACCTCTAGACCATAGTATTCTCTCTCCAGTCAGACAGTCAGGTACCTCTAGACCATAGTATTCTCTCTCCAGTCAGACAGACAGGTAGACAGACAGTCAGGTACCTCTAGACCATAGTATTCTCTCTCCAGTCAGACAGTCAGACAGTCAGGTACCTCTAGACCATAGTATTCTCTCTCCAGTCAGACAGTCAGGTACCTCTAGACCATAGTATTCTCTCTCCAGTCAGACAGACAGGTAGACAGACAGTCAGGTACCTCTAGACCATAGTATTCTCTCTCCAGTCAGACAGTCAGACAGTCAGGTACCTCTAGACCATAGTATTCTCTCTCCAGACAGACAGACAGGTACCTCTAGACCATAGTATTCTCTCTCCAGTCAGACAGTCAGGTACCTCTAGACCATAGTATTCTCTCTCCAGTCAGACAGACAGGTACCTCTAGACCATAGTATTCTCTCTCCAGACAGACAGACAGGTACCTCTAGACCGTAGTATTCTCCCTCCAGTGACTTGGTGTACTGGGGCAGTCCTATCTGTTTCAGCCACCAGGCTATGGAGCGATTATTCATGTCTGAGAGACAGATAGAAACAGACAAGACCATATTTCACACACAGTTACACTTCACACAGTGACACACACACAGTTAAATACACAGTGACACACACACAGTTAAATACACAGTGACACACACACAGTTACACACACAGTTACACACACAGTTACACACACAGTTACACACACACACACACACAGTTAAATACACAGTTACACACACAGTTACACACACACACAGTTACACACACACACAGTCACACACACAGTCACACACACAGTTAAACACACAGTCACACACACAGTCACACACACAGTCACACACACAGTCACACACACAGTTAAACACACAGTCACACACACAGTCACACACACAGTCACACACACAGTTACACACACAGTCAAACACAGTTACACACACAGTTAAACACACAGTCACACACACAGTCACACACACAGTCACACACACAGTCACACACACAGTTACACACACAGTTAAATACACAGTTACACACACAGTTACACACACACACACACAGTTACACACACAGTCACACACACAGTCACACACACAGTCACACAACCAGTTAGACACACACAGTTACACACACAGTTACACACACACAGTTACACACACAGTCACACACACAGTCACACACACAGTCACACAACCAGTTAGACACACACAGTTACACACCAGTTACACACACACAGTTACACACACAGTCACACACACAGTCACACAACCAGTTAGACACACACAGATACACACACAGTTACACACACACAGTTACACACACAGTCACACACAGTCACACAACCAGTTAGACACACACAGTTACACACACAGTTACACACACACAGTTACACACACAGTCACACACACAGTCACACACACAGTCACACAACCAGTTACACACACACAGTTACACACACAGTTACACACACACAGTTACACACACAGTCACACACAGTCACACAACCAGTTAGACACACAGTTACACACACAGTTACACACACACAGTCACACACACAGTCACACACAGTCACACACACAGTTACACACACAGTTACACACACAGTTACACACACAGTTACACACACACAGTCACACACACAGTAACACACAGTCACACACACAGTCACACACAGTCACACACACAGTCACACACACAGTCACACACACAGTCACACACAGTCACATACAGTCACACACATCCAGTTAGACACACACAGTTCCAGTGTTTTGGCCGTGCAGACATGTTGCACCTACCTGAGATGAGCTGCTTCTGACTCTTTATGATAATCTTTACCTTTCTCTCTCTCTCACTCTCTCCTGATCTGTGAATCAGTAGCCAGCTATCCCTCAAACCAGTAGTGCTGCTTCCTCAGCCAATCAGACCCCACGATGGACCCGGGGGGGCTCCATAAATCAGCCAGTCCCCACTTAGGAATCTGTATCTCGAGTCAGGGGGCGGCACAAACGAGTTGGGACAGGATTCTAACATTCTGAGGGAAGAGACAGAGTGAAAACGAGAAGGGAGGGAGGGAGGGAGAAGAGTGAAAACGAGAATGGAGGGAGGGAGGGAGAGTGAAAATGAGAAGGGAGGGAGGGAGGGAGACAGAGTGAAAACGAGAAGGGAGGGAGGGAGGCAGAGTGAAAATGAGAAGGGAGGGAGGGAGACAGAGTGAAAATGAGAAGGGAGGGAGGGAGACAGAGTGAAAACGAGAAGGGAGGGAGGGAGGGAGACAGAGTGAAAACGAGAAGGGAGGGAGGGAGACAGAGTGAAAACGAGAAGGGAGGGAGGGAGACAGACTGAAAATGAGAAGGGAGGGAGGGAGACAGAGTGAAAACGAGAAGGGAGGGAGGGAGGAGACAGAGTGAAAATGAGAAGGCAGGGAGGGAGACAGAGTGAAAATGAGAAGGGAGGGAGGGAGACAGAGTGAAAACGAGAAGGGAGGGAGGGAGGGAGACAGAGTGAAAACGAGAAGGGAGGGAGGGAGACAGAGTGAAAACGAGAAGGGAGGGAGGGAGACAGACTGAAAATGAGAAGGGAGGGGGGAGACAGAGTGAAAACGAGAAGGGAGGGAGGGAGACAGAGTGAAAACGAGAAGGGAGGGAGGGAGACAGAGTGAAAACGAGAAGGGAGGGAGGGAGACAGAGTGAAAACGAGAAGGGAGGGAGGGAGGAGACAGAGTGAAAATGAGAATGGAGGGAGGGAGGGAGAGTGAAAATGAGAAGGGAGGGAGGGAGGGAGACAGAGTGAAAACGAGAAGGGAGGGAGGGAGACAGAGTGAAAACGAGAAGGGAGGGAGGGAGACAGAGTGAAAATGAGAAGGGAGGGAGGGAGGGAGACAGAGTGAAAACGAGAAGGGAGGGAGGGAGACAGAGTGAAAATGAGAAGGGAGGGAGGGAGAGAGAGTGAAAACGAGAAGGGAGGGAGGAGACAGAGTGAAAATGAGAAGGGAGGGGGGAGACAGAGTGAAAACGAGAAGGGAGGGAGGGAGACAGAGTGAAAACGAGAAGGGAGGGAGGGAGACAGAGTGAAAACGAGAAGGGAGGGAGGGAGACAGAGTGAAAACGAGAAGGGAGGGAGGGAGGAGACAGAGTGAAAATGAGAATGGAGGGAGGGAGGGAGAGTGAAAATGAGAAGGGAGGGAGGGAGGGAGAAGAGTGAAAACGAGAAGGGAGGGAGGGAGGGAGACAGAGTGAAAACGAGAAGGGAGGGAGGGAGGGAGACAGAGTGAAAACGAGAAGGGAGGGAGGGAGGGAGATAGACTGAAAATGAGAAGGGAGGGGGGAGACAGAGTGAAAACGAGAAGGGAGGGAGGGGGAGACAGACTGAAAATGAGAAGGGAGGGGGAGACAGAGTGAAAACGAGAAGGGAGGGAGGGAGAAAGGGAGGGAGGGAGACAGAGTGAAAACGAGAAGGGAGGGAGGGAGACAGAGTGAAAACGAGAAGGGAGGGAGGGAGGGAGGGAGGGAGGGAGGGGGAGACAGAGTGAAAACGAGAAGGGGGAGGGGAGGAGACAAAGTGAAAATGACAAGGGAGGGGGGAGACAGAGTGAAAACGAGAAGGGAGGGAGGGAGAGAGACAGAGTGAAAACGAGAAGGGAGGGAGGGAGGGAGACAGAGTGAAATGAGAAGGGAGGAAGGGAGGGAGACAGAGTGAAAACGAGAAGGGAGGGAGGGAGAGAGGGAGGGAGGGAGACAGAGTGAAAATGAGAAGGGAGGGAGGGATAGACGGAGGGAGGGAGACAGAGTGAAAATGAGAAGGGAGGGAGACAGAGTGAAAACGAGAAGGGAGGGAGGGAAAGAGGGAGGGAGGGAGACAGAGTGAAAACGAGGAGGGAGGGAGGGAGGATGCAGAGTGAAAAAGTGAAGGGAGGGAGGGAGGCAGAGTGAAAAGGAGAAGGGAGGGAGGGAGAGTGAAAATGAGAAGGGAGGGAGGGAGGAGACTGAGTGAAAATGAGAAGGGATGGAGGGAGGAGACAGAGTGAAAACGAGAGGGAGGGGGAGACAGAGGGAGGGAGGGAGACAGAGTGAAAACGAGAAGGGAGGGAGGGGGAGACAGAGTGAAAACGAGAAGGGAGGGAGGGAGACAGAGTGAAAACGAGAAGGGAGGGAGGGAGGAGACAGAGTGAAAATGAGAATGGAGGGAGGGAGGGAGAGTGAAAATGAGAAGGGAGGGAGGGAGGAGAGAAGAGTGAAAACGAGAAGGGAGGGAGGGAGGGAGACAGAGTGAAAACGAGAAGGGAGGGAGGGAGGGAGACAGAGTGAAAACGAGAAGGGAGGGAGGGAGGGAGATAGACTGAAAATGAGAAGGGAGGGGGGAGACAGAGTGAAAACGAGAAGGGAGGGAGGGGGGAGACAGACTGAAAATGAGAAGGGAGGGGGGAGACAGAGTGAAAACGAGAAGGGAGGGAGGGAGAAAGGGAGGGAGGGAGACAGAGTGAAAACGAGAAGGGAGGGAGGGAGACAGAGTGAAAACGAGAAGGGAGGGAGGGAGGGAGGGAGGGAGGGAGGGAGGGAGGGAGGGAGGGGGAGACAGAGTGAAAACGAGAAGGGGGAGGGGAGGAGACAAAGTGAAAATGACAAGGGAGGGGGAGACAGAGTGAAAACGAGAAGGGAGGGAGGGAGAGAGACAGAGTGAAAACGAGAAGGGAGGGAGGGAGGGAGACAGAGTGAAATGAGAAGGGAGGAAGGGAGGGAGACAGAGTGAAAATGAGAAGGGAGGGAGGGGGAGGGAGGGAGGGAGACAGAGTGAAAATGAGAAGGGAGGGAGGGATAGACGGAGGGAGGGAGACAGAGTGAAAATGAGAAGGGAGGGAGACAGAGTGAAAACGAGAAGGGAGGGAGGGAAAGAGGGAGGGAGGGAGACAGAGTGAAAACGAGGAGGGAGGGAGGGAGGATGCAGAGTGAAAAAGTGAAGGGAGGGAGGGAGGCAGAGTGAAAAGGAGAAGGGAGGGAGGGAGAGTGAAAATGAGAAGGGAGGGAGGGAGGAGACTGAGTGAAAATGAGAAGGGATGGAGGGAGGAGACAGAGTGAAAACGAGAAGGGAGGGAGGGAGACAGAGTGAAAATGAGAAGGGAGGGAGGGAGACAGAGTGAAAATGAGAAGGGAGGGAGGGAGACAGAGTGAAAACGAGAAGGGAGGGAGGGAGGGAGACAGAGTGAAAACGAGAAGGGAGGGAGGGAGACAGAGTGAAAACGAGAAGGGAGGGAGGGAGACAGACTGAAAATGAGAAGGGAGGGGGAGACAGAGTGAAAACGAGAAGGGAGGGAGGGAGACAGAGTGAAAACGAGAAGGGAGGGAGGGAGACAGAGTGAAAACGAGAAGGGAGGGAGGGAGACAGAGTGAAAACGAGAAGGGAGGGAGGGAGGAGACAGAGTGAAAATGAGAATGGAGGGAGGGAGGGAGAGTGAAAATGAGAAGGGAGGGAGGGAGGGAGACAGAGTGAAAACGAGAAGGGAGGGAGGGAGACAGAGTGAAAACGAGAAGGGAGGGAGGGAGACAGAGTGAAAACGAGAAGGGAGGGAGGGAGGGAGACAGAGTGAAAATGAGAAGGGAGGGAGGGAGGGAGGGAGACAGAGTGAAAATGAGAAGGGAGGGAGGGAGGGAGACAGAGTGAAAACGAGAAGGAGGGAGGGAGACAGAGTGAAAATGAGAAGGGAGGGAGGGAGACAGAGTGAAAATGAGAAGGGAGGGAGGGAGACAGAGTGAAAACGAGAAGGGAGGGAGGGAGGGAGACAGAGTGAAAACGAGAAGGGAGGGAGGGAGACAGAGTGAAAACGAGAAGGAGGGAGGGAGGGAGACAGACTGAAAATGAGAAGGGAGGGAGGGAGACAGAGTGAAAACGAGAAGGGAGGGAGGGAGACAGAGTGAAAACGAGAAGGGAGGGAGGGAGAAGAGTGAAAACGAGAAGGGAGGGAGGAGACAGAGTGAAAACGAGAAGGGAGGGAGGGAGACAGAGTGAAAACGAGAAGGGAGGGAGGGAGACAGAGTGAAAACGAGAAGGGAGGGAGGGAGGAGACAGAGTGAGAGTGAAAATGAGAATGGAGGGAGGGAGGGAGAGTGAAAATGAGAAGGAGGGAGGGAGGGAGACAGAGTGAAAACGAGAAGGGAGGGAGGGAGACAGAGTGAAAACGAGAAGGGAGGGAGGGAGACAGAGTGAAAATGAGAAGGGAGGGAGGGAGGGAGACAGAGTGAAAACGAGAAGGGAGGGAGGGAGACAGAGTGAAAATGAGAAGGGAGGGAGGAGAGAGAGTGAAAACGAGAAGGGAGGGAGGAGACAGAGTGAAAATGAGAAGGGAGGGGGAGACAGAGTGAAAACGAGAAGGGAGGGAGGGAGACAGAGTGAAAACGAGAAGGGAGGGAGGGAGACAGAGTGAAAACGAGAAGGGAGGGAGGAGACAGAGTGAAAACGAGAAGGGAGGGAGGGAGGAGACAGAGTGAAAATGAGAATGGAGGGAGGGAGGGAGAGTGAAAATGAGAAGGGAGGGAGGGAGGGAGAAGAGTGAAAACGAGAAGGGAGGGAGGGAGGGAGACAGAGTGAAAACGAGAAGGGAGGGAGGGAGGGAGACAGAGTGAAAACGAGAAGGGAGGGAGGGAGGGAGATAGACTGAAAATGAGAAGGGAGGGGGAGACAGAGTGAAAACGAGAAGGGAGGGAGGGGGAGACAGACTGAAAATGAGAAGGGAGGGGGGAGACAGAGTGAAAACGAGAAGGGAGGGAGGGAGAAAGGGAGGGAGGGAGACAGAGTGAAAACGAGAAGGGAGGGAGGGAGACAGAGTGAAAACGAGAAGGGAGGGAGGGAGGGAGGGAGGGAGGGAGGGAGGGAGGGAGGGGGGAGACAGAGTGAAAACGAGAAGGGGGAGGGGAGGAGACAAAGTGAAAATGACAAGGGAGGGGGAGACAGAGTGAAAACGAGAAGGGAGGGGGAGGAGAGAGACAGAGTGAAAACGAGAAGGGAGGGAGGGAGGGAGACAGAGTGAAATGAGAAGGGAGGAAGGGAGGGAGACAGAGTGAAAACGAGAAGGGAGGGAGGGGGAGGGAGGGAGGGAGACAGAGTGAAAATGAGAAGGGAGGGAGGGGGAGGGAGGGAGACAGAGTGAAAATGAGAAGGGAGGGAGACAGAGTGAAAACGAGAAGGGAGGGAGGGAAAGAGGGAGGGAGGGAGACAGAGTGAAAATGAAACGAGGAGGGAGGGAGGGAGGATGCAGAGTGAAAATGAGTGAAGGGAGGGAGGGAGGCAGAGTGAAAAGGAGAAGGGAGGGAGGGAGGAGAGTGGAGAAGGGAGGGAGGAGACAGAGTGAAAGGGAGGAGGGAGGGAGGAGACAGACTGAAAATGAAAAGGGAGGGAGGGAGACAGAGTGAAAACGAGAAGGGAGGGAGGGAGACAGAGTGAAAACGAGAAGGGAGGGAGGGAGACAGAGTGAAAACGAGAAGGGAGGGAGGGAGACAGAGTGAAAACGAGAAGGGAGGGAGGGAGACAGAGTGAAAGGAGAAGGGAGGGAGGGAGACAGAGTGAAAACGAGAAGGGAGGGAGGGAGGAGACAGAGTGAAAATGAGAATGGAGGGAGGGAGGGAGAGGAAAATGAGAAGGGAGGGAGGGAGGGAGACAGAGTGAAAACGAGAAGGAGGGAGGGAGACAGAGTGAAAACGAGAAGGGAGGGAGGGAGACAGAGTGAAAATGAGAAGGGAGGGAGGGAGGGAGACAGAGTGAAAATGAGAAGGGAGGGAGGGAGACAGAGTGAAAATGAGAAGGGAGGGAGGGAGAGACAGAGTGAAAACGAGAAGGGAGGGAGGAGACAGAGTGAAAATGAGAAGGGAGACAGAGTGAAAACGAGAAGGGAGGGAGGGAGACAGAGTGAAAACGAGAAGGGAGGGAGGGAGACAGAGTGAAAACGAGAAGGGAGGGAGGGAGACAGAGTGAAAACGAGAAGGGAGGGAGGGAGGAGACAGAGTGAAAATGAGAATGGAGGGAGGGAGGGAGAGTGAAAATGAGAAGGGAGGGAGGGAGGGAGAAGAGTGAAAACGAGAAGGAGGGAGGGAGGGAGACAGAGTGAAAACGAGAGGGAGGGAGGGAGGAGGAGAAGGGAGGGAGGGAGGGAGACAGACTGAAAATGAGAAGGGAGGGGGAGACAGAGTGAAAACGAGAAGGGAGGGAGGGGGAGACAGACTGAAAATGAGAAGGGAGGGGGAGACAGAGTGAAAACGAGAAGGGAGGGAGGGAGAAAGGGAGGGAGGGAGACAGAGTGAAAACGAGAAGGGAGGGAGAGACAGAGTGAAAACGAGAAGGGAGGGAGAGGGAGGGAGGGAGGGAGGGAGGGAGGGAGGGAGGGAGGGGGAGACAGAGTGAAAACGAGAAGGGGGAGGGGAGGAGACAAAGTGAAAATGAGGGAGGGGGAGACAGAGTGAAAACGAGAAGGGAGGGAGGGGAGAGAGACAGAGTGAAAACGAGAAGGGAGGGAGGGAGGGAGACAGAGTGAAATGAGAAAGGGAGGGAGGGAGGGAGACAGAGTGAAAACGAGAAGGGAGGGAGGGAGCAGAGAAAATGAGAGGGAGGGAGGGAGACAGAGTGAAAATGAGAAAGGGAGGAGGGAGAGTGAAATGAGGGAGGGAGACAGAGTGAAAATGAGAAGGGAGGGAGACAGAGTGAAAACGAGAAGGGAGGGAGGGAAAGAGGGAGGGAGGGAGACAGAGTGAAAACGAGGAGGGAGGGAGGGAGGATGCAGAGTGAAAAAGTGAAGGGAGGGAGGGGAGGCAGAGTGAAAAGGAGAAGGGAGGGAGGGAGAGTGAAAATGAGAAGGGAGGGAGGGAGGAGACAGAGTGAAAATGAGAAGGGAGGGAGGGAGGGACAGAGTGAAAATGAGAAGGGAGGGGGAGACAGAGTGAAAAGGGAGAAGGGAGGGAGGGAGACAGAGTGAAAACGAGAAGGGAGGGAGGGAGACAGAGTGAAAACGAGAAGGGAGGGAGGGAGACAGAGTGAAAACGAGAAGGGAGGGAGGGAGACAGAGTGAAAATGAGAATGGAGGGAGGGAGGGAGAGTGAAAATGAGAAGGGAGGGAGGGAGGAGAAGAGTGAAAACGAGAAGGGAGGGAGGGAGGGAGACAGAGTGAAAACGAGAAGGGAGGGAGGGAGGGAGACAGAGTGAAAACGAGAAGGGAGGGAGGGAGGGAGATAGACTGAAAATGAGAAGGGAGGGGGAGACAGAGTGAAAACGAGAAGGGAGGGAGGGGGGGAGACAGACTGAAAATGAGAAGGGAGGGGGGAGACAGAGTGAAAACGAGAAGGGAGGGAGGGAGAAAGGGAGGGAGGGAGACAGAGTGAAAACGAGAAGGGAGGGAGGGAGACAGAGTGAAAATGAGAAGGGAGGGAGGGAGGGAGGGAGGGAGGGAGGGAGGGAGGGAGGGAGGGAGGGGGAGACAGAGTGAAAACGAGAAGGGGGGGGGAGGAGACAAAGTGAAAATGACAAGGGAGGGGGAGACAGAGTGAAAATGAGAAGGGAGGGAGGGAGAGACAGAGTGAAAAAAGGGAGGGAGGGAGGGAGACAGAGTGAAATGAGAAGGGAGGAAGGGAGGGAGACAGAGTGAAAACGAGAAGGGAGGGAGGGAGAGGGAGGGAGGGAGACAGAGTGAAAATGAGAAGGGAGGGAGGGAGGGAGACGGAGGGAGGGAGACAGAGTGAAAATGAGAAGGGAGGGAGACAGAGGAAAACGAGAAGGGAGGGAGGGAAAGAGGGAGGGAGGGAGACAGAGTGAAAACGAGGAGGGAGGGAGGGAGGATGCAGAGTGAAAATGAAGGGAGGGAGGGAGGCAGAGTGAAAAGGAGAAGGGAGGGAGGGAGAGTGAAAATGAGAAGGGAGGGAGGGAGGAGACTGAGTGAAAATGAGAAGGGAGGGAGGGAGGAGACAGAGTGAAAACGAGAAGGGAGGGAGGGAGACAGAGTGAAAATGAGAAGGGAGGGAGGGAGACAGAGTGAAAATGAGAAGGGAGGGAGGGAGACAGAGTGAAAAGGGAGAGAAGGGAGGGAGGGAGGGAGACAGAGTGAAAACGAGAAGGGAGGGAGGGAGACAGAGTGAAAACGAGAAGGGAGGGAGGGAGACAGACTGAAAATGAGAAGGGAGGGGGAGACAGAGTGAAAACGAGAAGGGAGGGAGGGAGACAGAGTGAAAACGAGAAGGGAGGGAGGGAGACAGAGTGAAAACGAGAAGGGAGGGAGGGAGACAGAGTGAAAACGAGAAGGGAGGGAGGGAGGAGACAGAGTGAAAATGAGAATGGAGGGAGGAGGAGAGAAAATGAGAGAGGAAAATGAGAAGGGAGGGAGGGAGGGAGACAGAGTGAAAACGAGAAGGGAGGGAGGGAGACAGAGTGAAAACGAGAAGGGAGGGAGGGAGACAGAGTGAAAATGAGAAGGGAGGGAGGGAGGGAGACAGAGTGAAAATGAGAAGGGAGGGAGGGAGGGAGGGAGACAGAGTGAAAATGAGAAGGGAGGGAGGGAGGGAGACAGAGTGTGAGAAGGGAGGGAGGGAGACAGAGTGAAAATGAGAAGGGAGGGAGGGAGACAGAGTGAAAATGAGAAGGGAGGGAGGGAGACAGAGTGAAAATGAGAAGGGAGGGAGGGAGGGAGACAGAGTGAAAACGAGAAGGGAGGGAGGGAGACAGAGTGAAAACGAGAAGGGAGGGAGGGAGACAGACTGAAAATGAGAAGGGAGGGAGGGAGACAGAGTGAAAACGAGAAGGGAGGGAGGGAGACAGAGTGAAAACGAGAAGGGAGGGAGGGAGACAGAGTGAAAACGAGAAGGGAGGGAGGGAGGAGACAGAGTGAAAATGAGAATGGAGGGAGGGAGGGAGAGTGAAAATGAGAAGGGAGGGAGGGAGGGAGACAGAGTGAAAACGAGAAGGGAGGGAGGGAGACAGAGTGAAAACGAGAAGGGAGGGAGGGAGACAGAGTGAAAATGAGAAGGGAGGGAGGGAGGGAGACAGAGTGAAAACGAGAAGGGAGGGAGGGAGACAGAGTGAAAATGAGAAGGGAGGGAGGGAGAGAGAGTGAAAACGAGAAGGAGGGAGGAGACAGAGTGAAAATGAGAAGGGAGGGGGAGACAGAGTGAAAACGAGAAGGGAGGGAGGGAGACAGAGTGAAAACGAGAAGGGAGGGAGGGAGACAGAGTGAAAACGAGAAGGGAGGGAGGGAGACAGAGTGAAAACGAGAAGGGAGGGAGGAGACAGAGTGAAAATGAGAATGGAGGGAGGGAGGGAGAGTGAAAATGAGAAGGGAGGGAGGGAGGGAGAAGAGTGAAAACGAGAAGGGAGGGAGGGAGGGAGACAGAGTGAAAACGAGAAGGGAGGGAGGGAGGGAGACAGAGTGAAAACGAGAAGGGAGGGAGGGAGGGAGATAGACTGAAAATGAGAAGGGAGGGGGAGACAGAGTGAAAAGAAGGGAGGGAGGGGGAGACAGACTGAAAATGAGAAGGGAGGGGGAGACAGAGTGAAAACGAGAAGGGAGGGAGGGAGAAAGGGAGGGAGGGAGACAGAGTGAAAACGAGAAGGGAGGGAGGGAGACAGAGTGAAAACGAGAAGGAGGGAGGGAGGGAGGGAGGGAGGGAGGGAGGGAGGGAGGGAGGGAGGGAGGGAGGGAGGGAGGGAGGGAGGGAGGGAGGGAGGGAGGGGGAGACAGAGTGAAAACGAGAAGGGGGAGGGAGGAGACAAAGTGAAAATGACAAGGAGGGGGAGACAGAGTGAAAACGAGAAGGGAGGGAGGGAGAGAGACAGAGTGAAAACGAGAAAGGGAGGGAGGGAGGGAGACAGAGTGAAATGAGAAGGGAGGAGGGAGGGAGACAGAGTGAAAATGAGAAGGGAGGGAGGGAGAGAGGGAGGGAGGAGACAGAGTGGAGAAGGGAGGGAGGGAGGCAGAGTGAAAATGAGAAGGGAGGGAGGGAGACAGAGTGAAAATGAGAAGGGAGGGAGGGAGACAGAGTGAAAACGAGAAGGGAGGGAGGGAGGGAGACAGAGTGAAAATGAGAAGGGAGGGAGGGAGACAGAGTGAAAACGAGAAGGGAGGGAGGGAGCCAGACTGAAAATGAGAAGGGAGGGAGGGAGACAGAGTGAAAACGAGAAGGAGGGAGGGAGGAGACAGAGTGAAAATGAGAAGGCAGGGAGGGAGACAGAGTGAAAATGAGAAGGGAGGGAGGGAGACAGAGTGAAAACGAGAAGGGAGGGAGGGAGGGAGACAGAGTGAAAACGAGAAGGGAGGGAGGGAGACAGAGTGAAAACGAGAAGGAGGGAGGGAGACAGACTGAAAATGAGAAGGGAGGGGGAGACAGAGTGAAAACGAGAAGGGAGGGAGGGAGACAGAGTGAAAACGAGAAGGGAGGGAGGGAGACAGAGTGAAAACGAGAAGGGAGGGAGGGAGACAGAGTGAAAACGAGAAGGGAGGGAGGGAGGAGACAGAGTGAAAATGAGAATGGAGGGAGGGAGGGAGAGTGAAAATGAGAAGGGAGGGAGGGAGGGAGACAGAGTGAAAACGAGAAGGGAGGGAGGGAGACAGAGTGAAAACGAGAAGGGAGGGAGGGAGACAGAGTGAAAATGAGAAGGGAGGGAGGGAGGGAGACAGAGTGAAAACGAGAAGGGAGGGAGAGAGAGTGAAAACGAGAAGGGAGGGAGGAGACAGAGTGAAAATGAGAAGGGAGGGGGAGACAGAGTGAAAACGAGAAGGGAGGGAGGGAGACAGAGTGAAAACGAGAAGGGAGGGAGGGAGACAGAGTGAAACGAGAAGGGAGGGAGGGAGACAGAGTGAAAACGAGAAGGGAGGGAGGAGACAGAGTGAAAATGAGAATGGAGGGAGGGAGGGAGAGTGAAAATGAGAAGGGAGGGAGGGAGGGAGAAGAGTGAAAACGAGAAGGAGGGAGGGAGGGAGACAGAGTGAAAACGAGAAGGGAGGGAGGGAGGGAGACAGAGTGAAAACGAGAAGGGAGGGAGGGAGGGAGATAGACTGAAAATGAGAAGGGAGGGGGAGACAGAGTGAAAACGAGAAGGGAGGGAGGGGGAGACAGACTGAAAATGAGAAGGGAGGGGGAGACAGAGTGAAAACGAGAAGGGAGGGAGGGAGAAAGGGAGGGAGGGAGACAGAGTGAAAACGAGAAGGGAGGGAGGGAGACAGAGTGAAAACGAGAAGGGGGAGGGAGGGAGGGAGGGAGGGAGGGAGGGAGGGAGGGAGGGAGGGAGGGAGGGAGGGAGGGAGGGAGGGAGACAGAGTGAAAACGAGAAGGGGGAGGGGAGGAGACAAAGTGAAAATGACAAGGGAGGGGGAGACAGAGTGAAAACGAGAAGGGAGGGAGGGAGAGAGACAGAGTGAAAACGAGAAGGGAGGGAGGGAGGGAGACAGAGTGAAATGAGAAGGGAGGAGGGAGGGAGACAGAGTGAAAACGAGAAGGGAGGGAGGGAGAGAGGGAGGGAGGGAGACAGAGTGAAAATGAGAAGGGAGGGAGGGATAGACGGAGGGAGGGAGACAGAGTGAAAATGAGAAGGGAGGGAGACAGAGTGAAAACGAGAAGGGAGGGAGGGAAAGAGGGAGGGAGGGAGACAGAGTGAAAACGAGAAGGGAGGGAGGGAGGGAGGAGACAGAGTGAAAATGAGAAGGGAGGGAGGGAGGGAGACAGTGTGAAAATGAGAAGGGAGGGAGGGAGGAGACAGAGTGAAAAAGAGAAGGGAGGGAGGGAGGGAGAGTGAAAAAGAGAAGGGAGGGAGGAGACAGAGTGAAAAAGAGAAGGGAGGGAGGGAGGGAGAGTGAAAATGAGAAGGGAGGGAGGGAGGCAGAGTGAAAATGAGAAGAGAGGGAGGGAGGGAGGGAGAGTGAAAATGAGAAGGGGGAGGGGAGGGAGGGAGGGAGGGAGGGGGAGGGAGAGTGAAAATGAGAAGGGAGGGAGGGAGGGAGACAGAGTGAAAATGAGAAGGGAGGGAGGGAGGGAGAAGAGAGGGAGGGAGACAGAGTGAAAACGAGAAGGGAGGGAGGGAGGAGACAGAGTGAAAAAGAGAAGGGAGGGAGGGAGAGTGAAAATGAGAAGAGAGGAAGGGAGGGAGACAGAGTGAAAATGAGAAGGGAGGGAGGGAGGCAGAGTGAAAATGAGAAGGGAGGGAGGGAGGGAGAAGAGAGGGAGGGAGGGGGGAGACAGTGTGAAAAAGAGAATGGAGGGAGGGAGGGAGGAGACAGAGTGAAAAGAGAAGGGAGGGAGGGAGGGAGAAGAGAGGGAGGGAGGGGGAGACAGTGTGAAAAGAGAATGGAGGGAGGGAGGGAGGCAGGGAGGGAGGGAGAGTGAAAATGAGAAGGGAGGGAGGGAGGGAGACAGAGTGAAAATGAGAAGAGAGGGAGGGAGGGAGGAGACAGTGTGAAAATGAGGAGGGAGGGAGGGAGGATGCAGAGTGAAAAAGTGAAGGGAGGGAGGGAGGCAGAGTGAAAAGGAGAAGGGAGGGAGGGAGAGTGAAAATGAGAAGGGAGGGAGGGAGGAGACTGAGTGAAAATGAGAAGGGATGGAGGGAGGAGACAGAGTGAAAACGAGAAGGGAGGGAGGGAGACAGAGTGAAAATGAGAAGGGAGGGAGGGAGACAGAGTGAAAATGAGAAGGGAGGGAGGGAGACAGAGTGAAAACGAGAAGGGAGGGAGGGAGGGAGACAGAGTGAAAACGAGAAGGGAGGGAGGGAGACAGAGTGAAAACGAGAAGGGAGGGAGGGAGACAGACTGAAAATGAGAAGGGAGGGGGGAGACAGAGTGAAAACGAGAAGGGAGGGAGGGAGACAGAGTGAAAACGAGAAGGGAGGGAGGGAGACAGAGTGAAAACGAGAAGGGAGGGAGGGAGACAGAGTGAAAACGAGAAGGGAGGGAGGGAGGAGACAGAGTGAAAATGAGAATGGAGGGAGGGAGGGAGAGTGAAAATGAGAAGGGAGGGAGGGAGGGAGACAGAGTGAAAACGAGAAGGGAGGGAGGGAGACAGAGTGAAAACGAGAAGGGAGGGAGGGAGACAGAGTGAAAACGAGAAGGGAGGGAGGGAGGGAGACAGAGTGAAAATGAGAAGGGAGGGAGGGAGGGGGAGACAGAGTGAAAATGAGAAGGGAGGGAGGGAGGGAGACAGAGTGAAAACGAGAAGGGAGGGAGGGAGACAGAGTGAAAATGAGAAGGGAGGGAGGGAGACAGAGTGAAAACGAGAAGGGAGGGAGGGAGACAGAGTGAAAACGAGAAGGGAGGGAGGGAGACAGACTGAAAATGAGAAGGGAGGGGGGAGACAGAGTGAAAACGAGAAGGGAGGGAGGGAGACAGAGTGAAAACGAGAAGGGAGGGAGGGAGACAGAGTGAAAACGAGAAGGGAGGGAGGGAGACAGAGTGAAAACGAGAAGGGAGGGAGGGAGGAGACAGAGTGAAAATGAGAATGGAGGGAGGGAGGGAGAGTGAAAATGAGAAGGGAGGGAGGGAGGGAGAAGAGTGAAAACGAGAAGGGAGGGAGGGAGACAGAGTGAAAACGAGAAGGGAGGGAGGGAGGGAGACAGAGTGAAAACGAGAAGGGAGGGAGGGAGGGAGATAGACTGAAAATGAGAAGGGAGGGGGGAGACAGAGTGAAAACGAGAAGGGAGAGGAGGGGGAGACAGACTGAAAATGAGAAGGGAGGGGGAGACAGAGTGAAAATGAGAAGGAGGGAGGGAGAAAGGGAGGGAGGGAGACAGAGTGAAAACGAGAAGGGAGGGAGGGAGACAGAGTGAAAACGAGAAGGGAGGGAGGGAGGGAGACAGAGTGAAATGAGAAGGGAGGAAGGGAGGGAGACAGAGTGAAAACGAGAAGGGAGGGAGGGAGAGAGGGAGGGAGGGAGACAGAGTGAAAATGAGAAGGGAGGGAGGGATAGACGGAGGGAGGGAGACAGAGTGAAAATGAGAAGGGGGAGGGGAGGAGACAAAGTGAAAATGACAAGGGAGGGGGGAGACAGAGTGAAAACGAGAAGGGAGGGAGGGAGAGAGACAGAGTGAAAACGAGAAGGGAGGGAGGGAGACAGAGTGAAATGAGAAGGGAGGAAGGGAGGGAGACAGAGTGAAAACGAGAAGGGAGGGAGGGAGAGAGGGAGGGAGGGAGACAGAGTGAAAATGAGAAGGGAGGGAGGGATAGACGGAGGGAGGGAGACAGAGTGAAAATGAGAAGGGAGGGAGACAGAGTGAAAACGAGAAGGGAGGGAGGGAAAGAGGGAGGGAGGGAGACAGAGTGAAAATGAGAAGGGAGGGAGGGAGGGAGGAGACAGAGTGAAAATGAGAAGGGAGGGAGGGAGGGAGGAGACAGTGTGAAAATGAGAAGGGAGGGAGGGAGGAGACAGAGTGAAAAAGAGAAGGGAGGGAGGGAGGGAGAGTGAAAAAGAGAAGGGAGGGAGGAGACAGAGTGAAAAAGAGAAGGGAGGGAGGGAGGGAGAGTGAAAATGAGAAGGGAGGGAGGGAGGCAGAGTGAAAATGAGAAGAGAGGGAGGGAGGGAGGGAGAGTGAAAATGAGAAGGGAGGGAGGGAGGGAGGGAGAGTGAAAATGAGAAGGGAGGGAGGGAGGGAGAGTGAAAAAGAGAAGGGAGGGAGACAGAGTGAAAACGAGAAGGGAGGGAGGGAGGAGACAGAGTGAAAACGAGAAGGGAGGGAGGGAGGAGACAGAGTGAAAACGAGAAGGGAGGGAGGGAGGGAGGGAGGGAGGGAGGGAGGGAGGGAGGGAGAGTGAAAATGAGAAGGGAGGGAGGGAGGCAGAGTGAAAATGAGAAGGGAGGGAGGGAGGGAGAAGAGAGGGAGGGAGGGAGGAGACAGAGTGAAAACGAGAAGGGAGGGAGGGAGGAGACAGAGTGAAAAAGAGAAGGGAGGGAGGGAGAGTGAAAATGAGAAGAGAGGAAGGGAGGGAGACAGAGTGAAATGAGAAGGGAGGGAGGGAGGCAGAGTGAAAATGAGAAGGGAGGGAGGGAGGCAGAGTGAAAATGAGAAGGGAGGGAGGGAGGGAGAAGAGAGGGAGGGAGGGGGGAGACAGTGTGAAAAAGAGAATGGAGGGAGGGAGGGAGGAGACAGAGTGAAAAGAGAAGGGAGGGAGGGAGGGAGAAGAGAGGGAGGGAGGGGGGAGACAGTGTGAAAAAGAGAATGGAGGGAGGGAGGGAGGGAGGCAGGGAGGGAGGGAGAGTGAAAATGAGAAGGGAGGGAGGGAGGGAGGGAGACAGAGTGAAAATGAGAAGAGAGGGAGGGAGGGAGGGAGGGAGACAGTGTGAAAATGAGGAGGGAGGGAGGGAGGATGCAGAGTGAAAAAGTGAAGGGAGGGAGGGAGGCAGAGTGAAAAGGAGAAGGGAGGGAGGGAGAGTGAAAATGAGAAGGGAGGGAGGGAGGAGACTGAGTGAAAATGAGAAGGGATGGAGGGAGGAGACAGAGTGAAAACGAGAAGGGAGGGAGGGAGACAGTGAAAAGGAGAAGGGAGGGAGGGAGGCAGAGTGAAAATGAGAAGGGAGGGAGGGAGGGAGGGAGAAGGGAGGGAGGGAGGGAGGGTGAAAATGAGAAGGGAGGGAGGGAGGGAGAAGGGAGGGAGGGAGGGAGGGAGGGAGGGAGAAGGGAGGGAGGGAGGGAGGGAGGGAGGAGACAGAGTGAAAAAGAAGAAGGGAGGGAGGGAGGGAGGGAGAAGGGAGGGAGGGAGGGAGGGAGGGAGGGAGGGAGGGGGAGACAGTGTGAAAAAGAGAAGGAGGGAGGGAGGGAGGAGACAGTGTGAAAATGAGAAGGGAGGGAGGGAGGGAGGGAGAAGAGAGGGAGGGGGGAGACAGTGAAAAGGAGAAGGGAGGGAGGGAGGGAGAGTGAAAGTGAGAAGGGAGGGAGGCAGAGTGAAAATGAGAATGGAGGGAGGGAGACAGAGTGAAAACGAGAAGGGAGGGAGGGAGACAGAGTGAAAACGAGCAGGGAGGGAGGGAGAGAGGGAGGGAGGGAGACAGAGTGAAAATGAGAAGGGAGGGAGGGAGGGAGTGTGAAAATGAGAAGGGAGGGAGGGAGGGAGAAGAGAGGGAGGGGGGAGACAGTGTGAAAATGAGGAGGGAGGGAGGGAGGATGCAGAGTGAAAAAGTGAAGAGAGGGAGGGAGACAGTGAAAAGGAGAAGGGAGGGAGGGAGGGTGGGAGGAGACAGAATGATCAACAGTTTGTTTGGCAAATTACTCTTTGTGTCGTGCGTTTTGCCTTCAGTTGTCATGGCCCAGCAGTATCTACTAGTGGCACTAGAGGGCACCAGTTCCCTATTAAGCTGTGTCTCTATTGTCAATGGTATTTCCTTGATTCCTCGCATCCTCTCTCCTTGGCCTGTTCTCAAAACCCATTGGAGGAGGAGATCCAAGGGGAGGAACCTCAGAGCTTCTGCACCAATGTGCTTTGAGAAGGAGACAGGAAGGGAGGACATGAGGAATCAAGGAAATACTATTTAGTGCCTTCGGTTGTCACTTGTTGCAAAACCAACTCAGTCACTTTCAGAGTCGAGAGTTTCTGATTAGTTAATCAGTTAACACATTAACTACTAGTTAGGATAAGTAGAGTTCTGATGTGTTAATCAGTACATTAACTACTAGTTAGGATAAGTAGAGTTCTGATGTGTTAATCAGTACATTAACTACTAGTTAGGATAAGTAGAGTTCTGATGTGTTAATCAGTACATTAACTACTAGTTAGGATAAGTAGAGTTCTGATGTGTTAATCAGTACATGAACTACTAGTTAGGATAAGTAGAATTAAGTTCATCAGTACATGAACTACTAGTTAGGATAAGTAGGGTTCTGATGTGTTAATCAGTACATGAACTACTAGTTAGGATAAGTAGGGTTCTGATGTGTTAATCAGTACATGAACTACTAGTTAGGATAAGTAGAGTTTCAGGTGAGTTAATCAGTACATGAACTACTAGTTAGGATAAGTAGGGTTCTGATGTGTTAATCAGTACATTAACTACTAGTTAGGATAAGTAGAGTTCTGATGTGTTAATCAGTACATTAACTACTAGTTAGGATAAGTAGAGTTCTGATGTGTTAATCAGTACATGAACTACTAGTTAGGATAAGTAGAATTAAGTTCATCAGTACATGAACTACTAGTTAGGATAAGTAGGGTTCTGATGTGTTAATCAGTACATGAACTACTAGTTAGGATAAGTAGGGTTCTGATGTGTTAATCAGTACATGAACTACTAGTTAGGATAAGTAGAGTTTCAGGTGAGTTAATCAGTACATTAACTACTAGTTACGATAAGTAGAATTTCAGATGAGTTAATCAGTACATGAACTACTAGTTAGGATAAGTAGAATTAAGTTCATCAGTACATGAACTACTAGTTAGGATAAGTAGAGTTTCAGGTGAGTTAATCAGTACATTAACTACTAGTTAGGATAAGTAGGGTTCTGATGTGTTAATCAGTACATGAACTACTAGTTAGGATAAGTAGAGTTTCAGGTGAGTTAATCAGTACATTAACTACTAGTTACGATAAGTAGAATTTCAGATGAGTTAATCAGTACATGAACTACTAGTTAGGATAAGTAGAGTTTCAGGTGAGTTAATCAGTACATTAACTACTAGTTACGATAAGTAGAATTTCAGATGAGTTAATCAGTACATGAACTACTAGTTAGGATAAGTAGAGTTTCAGATGAGTTAATCAGTACATGAACTACTAGTTAGGATAAGTAGAATTAAGTTCATCAGTACATGAACTACTAGTTAGGATAAGTAGAATTAAGTTCATCAGTACATGAAGTATTGGAGTGGATTCTACTCTCACTGGTGTTCTAGAACCATGTGCATTTTCACGTTGCAAACTTCAACAGTGAGATTATTTTCACCCTGTTTCTGTCACACTGCAGCGCCTCTCTGAATGTGTGCTTTGTAGATAATGTTGTGGTTGGTTTTGTGATCTCACACGTTCACATACTGAGTGTACTGCGCCTGTGTATGTCTCTCCCTCTCTGTGTGTGTGTGTGTGTGTGTGTGTGTGTGTGTGTGTGTGTGTGTGTGTGTGTGTGTGTGTGTGTGTGTGTGTGTGTGTGTGTGTGTGTGTGTGTGTGTGTGTGTGTGTGTGTGTGTGTGTGTGTGTGTGTGTGTGTGTGTGTGTGTGTGTGTGTGTGTGTGTGCGTGCGTGTAAGTAACAGAGGAAAGGGGAAGTGGTACAGTTAAAAGAGTCCTCCTCCATCTGCAGCTCTGCAGAACGTAACACCCACCTCGCTACAACGACCGCAGGGGGAGAGAACGGACAATCTAACGACGAGAGACAATGACAAGACGACAGGAGAGGTGAACACAGACAGAGACAACAAGACGACAGGAGAGGTGAACACAGACAGAGACAACAAGACAACAGGAGAGGTGAACACAGACAGAGACAACAAGACGACAGGAGAGGTGAACACAGACAGAGACAACAAGACAGAGACAACAAGACGGAGACAACAAGACGACAGGAGAGGTGAACACAGACAGAGACAACAAGACAACAGGAGAGGTGAACACAGACAGAGACAACAAGACGGAGACAACAAGACAACAGGAGAGGTGAACACAGACAGAGACAACAAGACAACGGGAGAGGTGAACACAGACAGAGACAACAAGACGACAGGAGAGGTGAACACAGACAGAGACAACAAGACAACAGGAGAGGTGAACACAGACAGAGACAACAAGACGACGGGAGAGGTGAACACAGACAGAGACAACAAGACGGAGACAACAAGACAACAGGAGAGGTGAACACAGACGGAGACAACAAGACGACGGGAGAGGTGAACACAGACAGAGACAACAAGACGACAGGAGAGGTGAACACAGACAGAGACAACAAGACGGCAGGAGAGGTGAACACAGACAGAGACAACAAGACGGCAGGAGAGGTGAACACAGACAGAGACAACAAGACAACAGGAGAGGTGAACACAGACAGAGACAAGGTCAGGTGGTCGTGTTACAGTTGAGATGGAGCTGTGGCGTCACTGTGTGGTTCAAATCAAATCAAATTTTATTTGTCACGTGCACCGAATACAACTGGGGTAGTAGACCTTACAGTGAAATGCTGAATACAACAGGTGTAGTAGACCTTACAGTGAAATGCTGAATACAACAGGTGTAGTAGACCTTACAGTGAAATGCTGAATACAACAGGTGTAGTAGACCTTACAGTGAAATGCTGAATACAACAGGTGTAGTAGACCTCACAGTGAAATGCTGAATACAACAGGTGTAGTAGACCTTATAGTGAAATACTGAATACAACAGGTGTAGTAGACCTTACAGTGAAATGCTGAATACAACAGGTGTAGAGACATTACAGTGAAATGCTGAAGACAACAGGTGTAGTAGACCTCACAGTGAAATGCTGAATACAACAAGTGTAGAGACATTACAGTGAAATGCTGAATACAACAGGTGTGGTAGACCTTACAGTGAAATGCTGAATACAACAGGTGTAGTAGACCTTACAGTGAAATGCTGAATACAACAAGTGTAGAGACATTACAGTGAAATGCTGAATACAACAGGTGTAGTAGACCTTACAGTGAAATGCTGAATACAACAGGTGTAGTAGACCTTATAGTGAAATACTGAATACAACAGGTGTAGTAGACCTTACAGTGAAATGCTGAATACAACAGGTGTAGTAGACCTCACAGTGAAATGCTGAATACAACAAGTGTAGAGACATTACAGTGAAATGCTGAATACAACAGGTGTAGAGACATTACAGTGAAATGCTGAAGACAACAGGTGTAGTAGACCTCACAGTGAAATGCTGAATACAACAAGTGTAGAGACATTACAGTGAAATGCTGAATACAACAGGTGTGGTAGACCTTACAGTGAAATGCTGAATACAACAGGTGTAGTAGACCTTACAGTGAAATGCTGAATACAACAAGTGTAGAGACATTACAGTGAAATGCTGAATACAACAGGTGTAGTAGACCTTACAGTGAAATGCTGAATACAACAAGTGTAGAGACATTACAGTGAAATGCTGAATACAACAGGTGTAGTAGACCTTACAGTGAAATGCTGAATACAACAGGTGTAGTAGACCTTACAGTGAAATGCTGAATACAACAGGTGTAGTAGACCTTACAGTGAAATGCTGAAGACAACAGGTGTAGTAGACCTCACAGTGAAATGCTGAATACAACAAGTGTAGAGACATTACAGTGAAATGCTGAATACAACAGGTGTAGAGACATTACAGTGAAATGCTGAATACAACAGGTGTAGTAGACCTTACAGTGAAATGCTGAATACAACAGGTGTAGTAGACCTTACAGTGAAATGCTGAATACAACAGGTGTAGTAGACCTTACAGTGAAATGCTGAATACAACAGGTGTAGTAGACCTTACAGTGAAATGCTGAATACAACAGGTGTAGTAGACCTTACAGTGAAATGCTGAATACAACAAGTGTAGAGACATTACAGTGAAATGCTGAATACAACAAGTGTAGAGACATTACAGTGAAATGCTGAATACAACAGGTGTAGAGACATTACAGTGAAATGCTGAATACAACAGGTGTAGTAGACCTTACAGTGAAATGCTGAATACAACAGGTGTAGTAGACCTTACAGTGAAATGCTGAATACAACAGGTGTAGTAGACCTTACAGTGAAATGCTGAATACAACAGGTGTAGTAGACCTTACAGTGAAATGCTGAATACAACAGGTGTAGTAGACCTTACAGTGAAATGCTGAATACAACAAGTGTAGAGACATTACAGTGAAATGCTGAATACAACAGGTGTAGTAGACATTACAGTGAAATACTTACCAAGAGTTCCAAAAAAGTATTTGGTGAACAATAGGTAGGTAAAGAAATAAAACAACAGTAAAAAGACAGGCTATAACAGTAGCGAGGCTATAACAGTAGAGAGGCTATAACAGTAGCGAGGCTATAACAGTAGAGAGGCTATAACAGTAGAGAGGCTATAACAGTAGAGAGGCTATAACAGTAGAGAGGCTATAAAAGTAGCGAGGCTATAAAAGTATCGAGGCTATAACAGTAGCGAGACTATATACAGTAGCGAGGCTATAAAAGTAGCGAGGCTATAACAGTAGCGAGGCAATTACAGTAGAGGCTATATACAGTAGAGAGGCTATATACAGTAGGGAGGCTACATACAGTAGAGAGGCTATATACAGTAGTGAGGCTATAACAGTAGAGGCTATATACAGTAGCGAGGCTATAACAGTAGCGAGGTTATAACAGTAGCGAGGCTATATACAGTAGCGAGGCTATATACAGTAGAGAGGCTATATACAGTAGCAAGGCTATATACAGTAGCGAGGCTATAACAGTAGTGAGGTTATAACAGTAGCGAGGCTATATACAGTAGCGAGGCTATATACAGTAGAGAGGCTATATACAGTAGCAAGGCTATATACAGTAGAGGCTATATACAGTAGCGAGGCTATATACAGTAGAGAGGCTATATACAGTAGAGAGGCTATATACAGTAGCGAGGCTATAACAGTATCGAGGCTATATACAGTAGCGAGGCTATATACAGTAGGGAGGCTATAACAGTAGCGAGGCTATAACAGTAGCGAGGCAATATACAGTAGCAAGGCTATATAGAGTAGGGAGGCTATAACAGTAGCGAGGTTATAACAGTAGTGAGGCTATATACAGTAGCGAGGCTATAACAGTAGCGAGGCTATATACAGTAGCGAGGCTATAACAGTAGTGAGGCTATAACAGTAGCGAGGCTATATACAGTAGAGAGGCTATATACGGTAGAGAGGCTACATACAGTAGCGAGGCTATAACAGTAGCGAGGCTATAACAGTAGCGAGGTTATAACAGTAGCGAGGCTATAACAGTAGCGAGGCTATAACAGTAGCGAGGCTATAACAGTAGTGAGGTTATAACAGTAGAGAGGCTATAACAGTAGCGAGGTTATAACAGTAGCGAGGCTATAACAGTAGTGAGGTTATAACAGTAGAGAGGCTATAACAGTAGCGAGGTTATAACAGTAGAGAGGCTATAACAGTAGCGAGGCTATAACAGTAGCGAGGCTATAACAGTAGCGAGGCTATAACAGTAGCGAGGCTATATACAGTAGCGAGGCTATAACTGTAGCGAGGCTATAACAGTAGCGAGGATATAACAGTAGCGAGGCTATAACAGTAGAGAGGCTATAACAGTAGCGAGGCTATAACAGTAGCGAGGCTATAACAGTAGCGAGGCTATAACAGTAGCGAGGTTATAACATTAGCGAGGTTATAACAGTAGCGAGGCTATAACAGTAGCGAGGCTATATACAGTAGCGAGGCTATAACAGTAGCGAGGCTATAACAGTAGCGAGGCTATATACAGTAGAGAGGCTATATACAGTAGAGAGGCTACATACAGTAGCGAGGCTATAACAGTAGCGAGGCTATATACAGTAGAGAGGCTATATACAGTAGCGAGGCTATAACAGTAGCGAGGCTATAACAGTAGCGAGGCTATATACAGTATAGAGGCTATATACAGTAGAGAGGCTACATACAGTAGCGAGGCTATAACAGTAGCGAGGCTATAACAGTAGCGAGGTTATAACAGTAGCGAGGCTATAACACTAGCGAGCCTATAACAGTAGCGAGGCTGTATACAGTAGAGAGGCTACATACAGTAGCGAGGCTATAACAGTAGCGAGGCTATATACAGTAGAGAGGCTATATACAGTAGCGAGGCTATAACAGTAGCGAGGCTATAACAGTAGCGAGG
>NW_025745342.1:249517-252017 GCF_021184085.1 Oncorhynchus gorbuscha
AAGTAGAGGACCGCAGATGAAGTAGAGGACAGCAGAGGACAGCAGATGAAGTAGAGGACAGCAGATGATGCAGAGGACAGCAGATGAAGTAGAGGACAGCAGAGGACAGCAGATGAAGTAGAGGACAGTAGAGGACAGCAGATGAAGTAGAGGACAGCAGATGATGCAGAGTACAGCAGATGAAGTAGAGGACAGTAGAGGACAGCAGATGAAGGATCCAGGGGGTGGACTTGAAAGTTTGTCTTGGAGTCTCTGGCAGACTATCAGGCCGTGGTAATCAGGCTGCTGTGGTGATGGTGAGGCTGGGCAGTTGAGGACTGATCCAGGAGAGGTTCTCAGCCGGTAAGATCAGGGGCTGAACCGCTGCAGGAGCAGGTTTCAGGTAACTGGATGAGCTGGCTGGGATGTGAGAGTTCATGGCTGGGATGTGGGAGTTCATGGTTGGGATATGAGAGTTCATGGCTGCCCACCTCAGGTCCCTCTGGCCCCTCTCTCTGCCCACAGCCAAGAGGCCAGAGCAGGCCACCAGACAGGCCACCAGACAGGCCACCAGACAGGCCACCAGACAGGCCACCAGACAGGCCACCAGAGCAGAGCCACCAGAAAATCAGTTGCACCGCCAGTGGAGGCAGAATGTGAGGTAGCAGGCAGAGGAGGCAGCATACTGAGAGAGAGGCCGTCGCTGGCAAAGGCTCGGTGAGGCACTGCCGGAGCAGCGGTCAGGGTCCACAACAGTAGTCAGGGTCCACAGTCAGGGTCCACAGTCAGGGTCCACAGTCAGGGTCCACAGTAGTAGTCAGGGTCCACAGTAGTAGTCAGGGTCCACAGTAGTAGTCAGGGTCCACAGTCAGGGTCCACAGTAGTAGTCAGGGTCCACAGCAATAGTCAGGGTCCACAGTAGTAGTCAGGATCCACAGTCAGGGTCCACAGTAGTAGTCAGGGTCCACAGTAGTAGTCAGGGTCCACAGTAGTAGTCAGGGTCCACAGCAGTAGTCAGGGTCCACAGTAGTAGTCAGGGTCCACAGTAGTAGTCAGGGTCCACAGTAGTAGTCAGGGTCCACAGTAGTAGTCAGGGTCCACAGTAGTAGTCAGGGTCCACAGTAGTAGTCAGGGTCCACAGTCAGGGTCCACAGTAGTAGTCAGGGTCCACAGCAGTAGTCAGGGTCCACAGTAGTAGTCAGGGTCCACAGTAGTAGTCAGGGTCCACAGCAGTAGTCAGGGTCCACAGTAGTAGTCAGGGTCCACAGTAGTAGTCTGGGTCCACAGTAGTAGTCAGGGTCCACAGTAGTAGTCAGGGTCCACAGTAGTAGTCAGGGTCTGCAGTAGTAGTCAGGGTCCACAGTCAGGGTCCACAGTCAGGGTCCACAGCAGTAGTCAGGGTCCACAGTAGTAGTCAGGGTCCACAGTAGTAGTCAGGGTCCACAGTCAGGGCCCACAGTAGTAGTCAGGGTCCACAGCAGTAGTCAGGGCCCACAGTAGTAGTCAGGGTCACAGCAGTCAGCAGTAGTCAGGGTCCACAGTAGTAGTCAGGGTCCACAGTAGTAGTCAGGGTCCACAGTCAGGGTCCACAGTAGTAGTCAGGGTCCACAGTCAGGGTCCACAGTAGTAGTCAGGGTCCACAGTAGTAGTCAGGGTCCACAGTAGTAGTCAGGGTCCACAGCAGTAGTCAGGGTCCACAGTCAGGGTTCACAGTAGTAGTCAGGGTCCACAGTCAGGGTCCACAGTAGTAGTCAGGGTCCACAGTAGTAGTCAGGGTCCACAGCAGTAGTCAGGGTCCACAGTAGTAGTCAGGGTCCACAGTCAGGGTCCACAGTAGTAGTCAGGGTCCACAGTCAGGGTCCACAGCAGTAGTCAGGGTCCACAGTAGTAGTCAGGGTCCACAGCAGTAGTCAGGGTCCACAGTAGTAGTCAGGGTCCACAGTCAGGGTCCACAGTAGTAGTCCGGGTCCACAGTCAGGGTCCACAGTAGTAGTCAGGGTCCACAGTCAGGGTCCACAGTAGTAGTCAGGGTCCACAGTAGTAGTCAGGGTCCACAGTAGTAGTCAGGGTCCACAGCAGTAGTCAGGGTCCACAGTAAGGGTCCACAGTAGTAGTCAGGGTCCACAGTAGTAGTCAGGGTCCACAGCAGTAGTCAGGGTCCACAGTAAGGGTCCACAGCAGTAGTCAGGGTCCACAGTCAGGGTCCACAGTAGTAGTCAGGGTCCACAGTAGTAGTCAGGGTCCACAGTAGTAGTCAGGGTCCACAGTAGTAGTCAGGGTCCACAGTCAGGGTCCACAGTAGTAGTCAGGGTCCACAGCAGTAGTCAGAGTCCACAGTAGTAGTCAGGGTCCACAGTCAGGGTCCACAGTAGTAGTCAGGGTCCACAGTAGTAGTCAGGGTCCACAGTAGTAGTCAGGGTCCACAGCAGTAGTCAGGGTCCACAGCAGTAGTCAGGGTCCACAGCAGTAGTCAGGGTCCACAGTAGTAGTCAGGGTCCACAGCAGTAGTCAGGGTCCACAG